>NW_003302549.1:1768752-1775838 GCF_000004255.2 Arabidopsis lyrata subsp. lyrata
TTCAACGAATATACTGACGAGGGTTAATATTATTTTTTCTTTGAAAAATTATATAAGAGAATAAGTATATATTTATATATATATATATTTAATATTGTGGTCTATGGGTGATCCAAAATTTTTTTATAACATTACTTCACTAATATATGCTACTACATGCATAGACATATATATAAGTGGTACTTAATTTGTTAAAGGAAACCATATCTTGTTTTTTCACAAAATGAAAGAATCTCATTGCAGGTGCTGACAACCCAGGAAAAGGAGAAAAATAAGAGAATGGTTTTGGACATAATGAAAGAATCCAGAGAACAAAGAGGAAACTGGTATGAAAAAGATGTGAAAGATCTCGACATGAATGAAACCAACCATCTGATATCTGCTCTTCAAGATGTGAAAAAGAAACTGGTAAGTGAAATGTCTCAACAATATTCTCAAGTAAATGTTTCTCAGAATTACTTCGGCCAAAGTTCTGGCTTTATTGGTGGTCCTAATGTTGATGTTGGCATTGATCTTTTTGATCAAAGAAGAAATACATTCAACTATAATCCAAACATGGCGGTGTTTCCTAACCATACACCAATGTTTGGATACAACAATGATGGAGTTATCGTTCCGATATCCAACATGAACTATATGTCAAGTTACAACTTCAACCAGAGCTAGAGCCTGAAGCTAGAAGAACATCCTAATCAATATTTGCGTTATTTTGGATATGGTTACTGTTAGGATTGTTCTTGTATTGTGAGACTTAAGTTATTTTTTTTTTCTTCTTTACTTTGTTTCAGTTTGTTGATTTTTCCTTTTCGTCGTTTGTTTTTCTTTGTTTTTAGGATATTTTGAGACCAGAATAAATTTATTTATCCTTTAATTATACATTTTTAATATTTTTTTGCTATTTAAGCTTGATGTTATATAGTGAAATCAAACCAAATTTACAAATGAACAATACAATATTTTAAGAAACCCAAATCAGACAGAAATGAATATAATTTTAATAACGAGAATTGTTCATATGTAAGACTTCAACTAAGATTCTGCAGAAAATCTTTAAAATAACTCATGTTTTTAATCTAAAAAATCAATTTTAGCACTAATTTTAAAACAATCAGATTTCTTTATGTTGAATAAGTAAACGACATGTATAATCAAAATCCAAGTGCCTAAGAGAAGAGTAATGGTTGAAAACCTTCAGAAGCAAGCCTAAGCCTTTGGTGATGTTCTTCAACCTTATATTCAACAATCTCTTTGAAAAGCTGTGAATCCAATACACAATCCTCTCGTCCGTACACTCCAGCTTGTACTCCAGCCACAAGCTTTGCAATTTCACGGCCAGAGAATCCTTCCGTCTTCTTTGCAGCCTCAGAAATCACTTTATCAGTTAGGTCTGCTTCAACGGTAATCTTCTGTGACAGCTTCTTAAACAAATGACTCCATTTCGGTTTTGTGTCTTTGTTGTTGTCACCCCTCTTTAGATATTTGTTGAGATAGAGATTGAGAAGCTTGAAACGTTCTTCTTCCCCTGGAAGTGGGAACTCAATGACTTCATCAATCCTGTCTGTAACCGCACTATCGAGATCTCCAGGTCTGTTTGTAGCCAAGACAAGAACAATGTCCCGAGATTGATCACCGGTTCGGAAGAGCAAAGCATTCAGAGCACTACGTTGAGCCTCACTCATGTAAGTGCTGTTACGCCTGCAAAGAAAAAGAAATCATCTTTCTTTAAACCCAGAGAAAAAGTTGCAATCTTTTTGTCATTTTATTGTCAAAAACCTAAAACGCTAAAACAACGACTAATCCTTGTTGGATATCCTGACATAATGCAGCTCAAACGGCCACTGAGTGGATTATCAAAGGATTGTAGAAAAGAGGAGAGGGAGATCTTACTCGCATAGAAAAGCATCGGCTTCATCAATGAAAAGAAGTAAGCCTTTGTTCGATTTCTTGGCCCAATCAAATATCTGATGGATTTTAGTAACAGCTTGTGATCCCAAGGGAGCAACATCTCCACCTGTCATCATAGCATAATCCAGACCCTGCAACAAATAATTGTATCTAAGAACTCATAGAGACGGAATTAACAAAGCTACTACCATAGTTTTGATAATAACTCACCGATTTTCGAGCTATTTCCCTTGCGACCATAGTTTTACCGGTACCAGGAGGTCCATAAAACATCATGTTGCGGAATGGTGCTTGATGGGATTTGGTATTTGCTGTAGCTCTAGCGAGATGCTCGATTCGTTTCTTCAAAGAAGTATGGAGAATTACATTATCAAGTGGCTTTTTCCCTTCTGCTGCAGATGCTGCTGCTGCACCTGAGATTCTGTTCTTCAATTGAGACATTGAGCCTGCCCATGGAAATCTACCCATAGAAGATTCTCGAATAAGTGATGGTTGTCCAAGCATCCTATTGACATAACCCCATGTAACTCTAGCACCTTCACTGTTAAATACAAAAGATTCAAGATATAGATTACATTAGACACAAAAGATTCAAGATATAGATTACATTAGACAATGATAAAAGAATCTAAGATCACTTGGGTCAAATCAGACTGGTTCCGAGAATCCCATTATATCCAATAGGTTATATAGTTCAGAGATGCATACCGAGTTGTATAAATCCCTGCAGCTAATGCAGTAGCTCCTCCAACAGTCATAATCAGCTTATTACGATCGGTTAATAAGGTCCTGAATCCCCCTGCCAATTTCATATGGTAGTAAGCAAAAGGAACAAAAAGAACTGATCTGTCCTTTTTCAAAATCAAAAGCAAGAAGATACAATTTTCTTGGTTTATCAGGTTTCCATACCTTCAATGTGACTGAACATGGTGTTGATTGCAGCAAGCCACTTCTCCCTTTCACCATTAATCCTTTCCATAAGCAATCTCCTGTTTTGCTCTTCAGTAAGTTTGGCTTCATGAGCCCGACCTTCAGCTTCAGCCATGGCCTTGACACGAATCGTCTCTCGCTCAAGTTCAGCTCTCTCTTTCTCAGTTTGGCGTTGCTGAGCTTGGATCTGTTCTTCTGTGGCGATTTTTGCCCTCTCTTTCCTGATAGAAGACGCCTCTTGCATCTTAACCAATTCCACATTATGATGTCTCTGAGCTTCATGATCTGTCTGCATTACTCCCAAACCAAAAACATTTGTCAGATCTTATACTTCAGAAAGATTTCATTCCATCTACGAGAACACATAAGAAAAAAAATAACCTGCTGTCTCTTTCTGGCTAATTCATCCTCATATCGCAGAATTTGCGCTTTGGTTTGCGCCTGTGTCTGCAAAAGATTTCTCTGGTCCTCAGCCAATTTCTGCTGTCTCTCCTGCCCATTTCCAATCCCCCATAAACCAAATCATATTATGATCATCATAAACTTTGCAGTCATATCAAAAAGTTTCCCTTGTTTAAAAATGGCAGCAAAATGAAACATTCAAGTTAAGCGTCAATGACTCACAATATCTCTGTGTGCTTGAATAGCTTCGTAATGAGAAGTCTCTGCCGCTAATTCAGCTAACCGAGTTTTCTCCTGCTTCCTCATGAGATCAAACACCTAATTGAAAAACCAAGAACCCAATAAGCTAAGAAGAAAACCCAATTCTGCAATCACCAAATGACCAATCTCCACAAATCAAAATCCAATTTTTGAGTTCAAATACCATTTTTGCTAAATTTCACTAAGAAAATTCCCTAAATAGATATGATTCGTCACCTGTTTGGAATGGGGAGAGCTATTGATATCTCTAAGAGCTTTTGCAGCTCTCTCAAGGGACTCAGGATCAAAACCCGATCCTTTAGGCTCATCAGCCTCTGGTTTAGACTTACTAGAGTTCGAAGAAGATTGATTCGCCGGAGAATCTGACGGAGGAGGAGAAGAAGAATAGAAAGGAAACCGGAATCGAGAATCGGCGTACGCACGGTTCTGAGACATTGACATTGAAGTGAACGCAGCAGCTATCGCCGCCGCGGAACACAATCTAGAAGCAGCCATGGATTTCGACAAGAAGAAAACAGTAACCCTTTTTCAGATATTGAGAAATAGAGCTAAAGGTTCATGAAAGTTGTGAAATTGACGGTGAATGATGGTCGATTTCTGGGTTTTTGCCGACCATAAACCCCACGGCGGTGGCTAGCTTTTAGGGTTTAAACGGTATTTTTTAGAATACATCAAATAAAATGATAATTAAATCTCGACCGTGTATAAGTTTACTTTGCGTGGAGAATAATCAAAAAGCAGATCTGGGCCTGTTATTGGGCCATGTTCTAAACAGATTAAAGTTTTTATTTAACTCGAACCACGACTAAACCATTGGCAGGAAGAAAATTTTGTGTAAAGTTAATTGTTTTAAAAAATGTTTGAAACTAGATTTTAACCCGCGGTACACCGCGGGGCTATATTTTCTTAAAAAAATCAAAATGTAATTTGTTTGATAGATTATTTTGATTGTTAATTTTAGGATTTCACCCGTGGTATACTATCTTTTATAAATATCAACCCAAACCCGTCCCATCATATTACCCGTCCCGTGAAATTAAACATCATTTAGTTATTTTTCTTTTTAATAATACTTTTATTTAAAAGCTATATAATTCAAGTCAATTTAAAAATTTCTTTTAAATGGTTCTCATAAGATATATATACATATATATTAAATTTGTATAGAGTTGAAATAATATTAATATTACAAACTTTTTATATAATTTAAATATTATAAATATTTTTAAAAATATGCAATATATATTTTTTGTTATTGAATAAGAGGATATTATGTGTAAGAAATGTAGAAAATAAGAGTTTAATATTTTTATTATGGAGTCGCAAGAAAAATCTTTTATTTCTATACATGTTATTCGTTTATTAATAATAAAAGAAAACAAATCCTTTAAATTAGATATTAACTAAAATAAACGCACCATAATTACTTATTAAGTAACAACCAATAAATTTCACCAAAAAATAGGTAACAACCAATAAATTCTAAACGCAGTAATTAAAGAATGAGATATTAAAAAAAAATATCAAATAAGATATAAGAATCTTAAAATAATTGAATATCTAAATAATTTAATTGTTAGTGTCGATTTTAATGCCTTCATTAATGTGGAGTTTTTTTTTACAGAGAAATATTTCCTAAAGATTATCACATTAATGACTCAGAAAATTAAGGAAGATATGAATTTATGATTCTCGAAATCGTGTTGGTAATATCTTTAATTAATATTTTTCAAATTTAAATAATTAATGCCAATGGCATTCATCCGTAAATACATTCCAACTCCAGGATTTATTTGCTAAAAGTCATCCAAAAATGTATATATAGATTTGCTAAGTTTTGTTCTCCACTCAGCAATGGAAGATATACATTATAGGATTCCGTTTGTTTAGATCACGGGTACGTAAGATTATTGTTCTTCAAATAATTATAAAATTAAAAGAAATTATTCCACAATCCACATTCAAATTATTAAAACTACCAAATTCTGAATTTTTTTGTTAGTATATTCTCGGAGGAATATCAAACAAAAACACTCCATTTGAGCTAGTGGATTATGGATATAAGGATTATTTGAATGTCCTTGCATATTTTATAAGTTTAAAATATTGGCTATATATTCTACTATTTTGTAATATTTTAAGCACAAATCTAATCCACTTAATTATAATATACAATTTAAACCAAACCAATTTTTTTTTAAAAAAAATTGTAATTCCTTAATTTAATTGAAATATGAAGTTAGAAGTTGAAATAAAAAAAATTATGCACTGTATAAAAAAAAATGTCCACAACCCTCATTTTAATCACTTTGACTATAAAATTATCTTTTGTTTAATGCTTAAAAAAAAAACCTTTTATCTAGTTCTATTTCAAACGACTCTAAACGCACTATTTTCTTTTAAATATAACATCTTAGCTAGTTTTATGGTTTTAGATTTCAAAATTATTATTTAAAAAACAAGTTTTAAATTTAAATTTATAGTTCTTCATTTTGGTTAGTATGGGTCGCTATTTTGTGCCAGGAATATATACAAGACTTGTGCTTTAAAATATTACAGAACAATGTCTCCCTTTTTCAGAAAAAAAAAACATATAGTACTTGCTTTTTTCTTTTCTTAAACGAATTGGAATTGTAATTATTAAAATGGACGGTATAAATCCAATTCTCCGTGGAAGCCCACTTGGCTCATTGGTTGAACAAGGGTTAATTAATGCTTCTACACCGAGAGGTCTGAGGTTCGAGTCCCAGATACTGCAATTTATTAATAAATTTGTAGATTATTTGAGGCAAGTGTGCAGGAGATCTCCAGCGATGTACAATTATAGACGTTCGCCAGGATTCTACGCAGAGAGGGAAGTGTCCATCAAGAGCATAAAGAAGAAGGTGAGTATGAAGAAGAAGGTGAAGAAGGTGTCTTCTATCGTAGATCTAATAATAGTCGGAAGGAATTGTCCGTTGTAGAATCGTCTATGTAACAGTTCTCATAATTTGCAATAAATAATAAATCCAGACGTTAAAAAAAAAAAATCCAATTCTCGGTCGTGGTTCATATATGGGTAGCAATTTTGCCGTAGACAAGGCATGTGCTCTAAATTAATATTACAGAATATATATACCCCTGATCTTCTTTTCTTTTAGAAAGGTATATATACGTAATATATTACTTGTATTTTTTTTTAGGCACAAACGAATAATACTCGAGATGAATCAAATTGACAAAAAGTTTATAGCTCAATACGGGACCTCTCGTTTTGACTTTCTTCAATTTGAGTACTAAAAAGCTTTTGCAAAAATGCCACTTTTTCAATGCCACTTTTCAAAAATACCCATTTTTAAAAACCTTATAAAAAATGCTCTTAAAAATATAAGATTTACCCAAATATGTATGTAATATTATTAAAACATACACAAATTACATTTCTATGTATCTAAAACTTTATAAATACTTTATAAATACCTTATAAATGCATTTTAAATACCTTTAAAAACCTTTAAAATATCTTGTAAAACCTTTGAAAAACTTTAAAAATCCTTTAAAAAACTTGTAAACCTTTAAAAACACCTTATAAAACCTTATAATACTTGG
>NW_003302549.1:1776420-1777365 GCF_000004255.2 Arabidopsis lyrata subsp. lyrata
AGAACAATACAGTCGGGCACTAGTATATGACAGCAAAAATTAAATAATGTATGTTGCTTCTGCAACCTCGGTGAATGAATGAATATAGATGAAGAATTAAAGATATTTGATTATTTCAATTTATTTCTATTACTACTATACGTTACATTTTTGGGGGTACAATAATTATGACCACCGTTGATTTTAGTCCGTTCGTATTCAAATTACATTCCATGCAAAAAGTTTAGCCCCAAACACAGACGCGTGTATCTCACGAGGTCCAAACGATTCAGTATTGATTGATCCGTCAAGAAAAAGTAAATGAACAATTATCTACTCTACGTCTTTTATTTACCATCATCATCGATGAATCTCTCGATTTTTTTACGAAACCGTATCAAATTACAATGTTCATGGAGATTCTCATCAGCTACGCACCAAAACGAAGAGGTGAGTGCAAAAGTGAATCAAGATTTTGAAAATCGTCAGATTGATCTTATTTGTTAGATCGATTTTGTAAGATTTTCTGTATGGATAGAATTATATTCAAGGAGAACCAGTTTTTCCGAGTCTTAATACCGTATGAAACTCACATTGATAGATTTAGATTAGAACGGAAGTATAGATAATTCTTACATAATCGTAACACAAAAACAAGTAAATACATTTAGATATCTTTGCTTAGATGTTCTTTGTGAATGGTTTTGGAACCATGTCGACTTCAGTAGAGCCTGCAAGACATAAAATCCATATGAGTTAACTACTTCAAAATACTAAAAAGAGGTAGATATTATGATGAATGAATGCTCATATCTAGATAATCTTGTTACACAATTGTTTAATAATTCTGAACTTTAACTATAGTCTAATTACTAAATTAGGAGAGAAGAGGATTATTCTATTTATGTTTTTTCTGGGGGGAGGGGGGGGCCTATTACCATTCATGTAACATGGAATAATTTTTGC
>NW_003302549.1:1777465-1801998 GCF_000004255.2 Arabidopsis lyrata subsp. lyrata
CGGGGCGGGGGGCGGGCATATTACTATTTATGTAAGTGGAGTAGTTTTTGCAATGGTAAAGACAAGATTTGTGTTTGCTAAAAGTCAGATAAAAAGATGGATGGAAGCTTTACATCAGGAAATGGCTTTTTGCGTCTGTGATTTTTATATAAATATAGAGATAATGGGCTAATGATCAATTTCAAGAACTTGACAAAAATAACTTATTGTATTCTCTGTTACTAGATTGCTTTTGGCCCCACAGTTAGAAGTTGGGACAGTTCATAGATATGGGAAACGGTGGTGTTTACTATAGATCATAAAGCTAGATTTTCTTTTTCTCTTGCCTGGTGAAACAAGAAGACACGCATAAGAAACTGGAGAGTGCACGTCTATTATGAATGCTTTCTTATGCATAATTAATGTTGTGATCTACTGTTTCTGTTTACCTTTTAGAGTTGCTTAAATGCTTTTAGTGGTTGTTTCCATTTGAACGGTAATTGGGATGTGGATAACGCCCTGACTCAATGTCATTGACATCCCTAATGAGGAGCTCGTAGTGTCGCCTTACTTCTTCAGCTGATTTGCCACCAACTGCTCTTGCAACGTTATGCCAACGGTCAGGAGTGTCCTGGTCATATGTAGCCAACGCCCTTTCAAATAATTTGTTCTCCTTACGTGTCCAAGAAGCGCTAGAGCTCATAGAGTTGGAAGCCATATCACGAATAAGTATGTGTATAGAGAGTACAAGATTGAAATTAAAGAGCCTTGTGATAATGGAAATCTGTTTCTTGGGAGGGAGAAAAAGAAGGCAGATGTATGTAAGACTTGATGAAAAGGAGTTGATTTGGTTAGCTAAGAGAAGGGGAAGCTCCTTATAAGTAGGAAGGAAAAAGCATTGTGTGGGGTTAAGCCAGTTGGAAGAATATATACTTTTGTGAAACAATCCAATGAAACCTGAGATTCCTTGCAATAGAGATAAGTGGTTTCCTTCCTTTTTTTTTCTTTTTCTTTGTTACTATCCGTACAGTAAACGACTAAGACAGTAACCATGCATGTTTTTGGACCTTCCCTTACCTCTTCAAGGCTTTTGTAGATAGAGATCTAATCATCACTAGATTGTAGTATCCGATGCTTATTTTAAACACATGAGATTGTTAGATTATGTTTGATGCTTCTTCTGATCTCCATCCATTTTGATTGGAAATTTCAGATTTCTGTTTATGATAGGTTACGTTAGTGATGATCGATATGTCTTTTCGTAGATGCCATATATAGTCGAAGTCATTTAGTAATGTCATAATTAAAAAGAAAACAACGACATCTTCATCGATTCTTGCCATTCTCGTTCTCATGGCTCTTGTAGCAAATTTGGTAATATGTAATTATCTGAGTGATCATTTTGTTACATTTGGCTCTCATGTTAAGCATCTGTTGACAATGACAGAAACTCGTGCATGCAACCCTTATTAGTGAATATATATCAAACCCTTTACATGTCTTCATGCTCTTTAGTAGCTTTAGCTTTAAATTAGATTCCCTCCAATAAGAAGACAAATATCAGAGTATTACTAAGGAGTGATTTGGCTTAATAATGAGAAATTAGCCTCCGAAATATGTTCCTCTCTGGATCGTGACCACAAAAACTTTCTTTGGCAACCATAAGAACCGAACCTTGTTAGGTTATATAGTATATTGATTTCTTCATCAAACCAGTCAATATTTATCTTTTATAGGTATAGGAATCTTTGCTTTGTCAATATTTTCTTAATGTGCTAAGAAGATTGGCTGATTTAAACCTTATAGTAAACTTGAGCAGCTACTTTTCTTGCATACCACTCCTTTTTTAAGATGTCCTGCGTTTGGCGCATGCATAAAAAAAATAACGTGGATATAAAACTGTAAAGCATGGATACATAGAATATTAAAAAATATTCTATTTCAAAAATGATCTCCAATACTTAATTAAAAGTTAATTTTTTTTCATAAATTCTGTAAATGAGTAGAAACAATTCTGTAAAAGAAAAGTAGTCAATGTGTTAAAAAAAATAATTAGTTAAATTGTTTGCAACTTTATAAAAACTGAAAAGTCTTTTTTTTTTGTGTGTTTGTGTAATAACTCTTTAAAGATATTAATGTGTATCCTTAAATTTATATTTGTTTAATATATAGTACTTTGTTTGGAAAAGAAAAAAAAGGTGCTTACTACATTCTAAAGATGTATAAGCGTAAGATAATAAATGAAAAAAAATTATCTTTAAATTCACTTCTACAAAGACACTCCAACACAAATTTTCACTTTGTTCATAGAACTTGTTTCAACATTTTTTTTCCGTTTGTTTCCATGCATTACTAAACCAAAGTTAAATATGCATGCAGCAGTAACCACGAGAATGGAAGAGGAAAAAAAAAAGAAGAGAAAAAAAAAACAGCACCTTTTCGAGGATATTCAGGTGTTATTGTTTTTTTTTCCTCTTAATTAACATTGAGTGGCAATACAAGTGGACAGATTCCAAATCTTGGGAAGATCTCGTTGATAAATTTTATCGACGACATCTGCGCCTTTCTTACGCTTCTTCTGCTCCTTTGTTTTGGACATTGTTTAACTTCTCTGAGTCCTCTCCACTCGCTATGTTTTATTGTACTTATTATTATTATTTATATATATAAAATAACAAAAAGATGAAGATATGGACTGTATTTCTTCTCCAAAAAGTTTAAAAATATCAGCTCTCGTAGTATACTCTTTGGTCTCTATTCTAAGCTTTGTGATAAAACATTCTTTTGGCAGATACTCAATTACTCATCTCTTTCAACTTCACTTGCCCACTCAACAACTTGTCCTCTTGGAATATTTCTTTGGACTCTTCCATTTGGATCCGTAACTTCACGTCTACGCCTTCATTGCTTATGCTAAGCACTTACATTCATTACTCTTCCATCACGAACGTCTAAACTATATATTCCTGCTTCCAAATTTTGTACGAATAAGTTGTTTCTATGTCCGCTTTAATTTGGCTAGTCATGTGATTTCTTATAGCGAATTTATACCCAAAATACGTTGAGATTACGATGGCTTTGGTCAGTTTGGGTTAGTATGATTTCTTAAGAACGAAAAACTTGCCTTTTTCAAGTGCTTTTTGATAACGATTCGATTTCAATAATTATGTGAACAGGCCAAGTGGTTTTTTTACCCTATACCCATTTAACCTATATGGCAATGTTCAACGAGTTTCTACTCAAATAACTTAGTAGTTCTTAGTGGATTTGCGGATATATTTTTTTACGTATAATGTGGGGTTCCTAATACTGTATATTACAGTATGGACTAATAGTACTATCTCCCTAGCTAATGACGGGACTAGCTAATAAAATTGTTGATGTCTCAGTCCATAGGAGGGACAAATTCTCTTTTCTTCTTTATTTGATTGGATTCCGATCTTACCTGATCCCTTTGAAGTGGACCTCATTTGACGTTTCGAAGATGCTCCTTAATTTGTAAAACCTCTAGTTAACATATCTTAACTACTTTAATTTGTATGGTTACTTTTTTCGAGGTTAAATATAAAGAAACGTCATGGTGGCGTTATTATAGGGGCACAAATTTTCCATTATTTAATTACCATTTATGTTCCCGAATCCACATATTTTGATGTCATCATAAACATCAGAACCTTAATTTTTGTTTGCCTCCTGACACAGCACGGATCTGTCCGGAGACGACTATTTTGGCTGCAATATTGTAAGCAAAAAGTAAAAGCCGCCAATCATTTTGAATATAGACTCGACGAATCGATATACACGCAAAATCCATATACATGTAATAAATTTTAAGTTTTTACGATTTTCGCGATTAAAATTTATTGAAACAGTCTTTTTCTTTTTAATTCTTTGATTAAAGTTGAAAAGTAGGATAATATGACTGTGTTAATCGTAATAATCAAACGTATTAAACTGGATTTGTAAATTTGTTGAATGATAATTCCGTTAATTTCTTTTCCATGTATACTGCAAAGTCGTGGGGATGACGTAAATGAATATGTGCGTTACAACTTACAAGAAACTAAAATGAGGAAAAATGTTTTGAGAAAAAATATATATATATATATATATATATATATATATATATATATATATATATATATATATATATATCTAACTAGATCCGAATAGGATAACCCAGAAAACTACTACCATATGTTAAAGATTAGAAAAGAGCTAACTTAATTTCGAAGAAATATCTCATCTCATTAGGATTGTGTTTGTGTGGTGATTACATTTGCATCGAAGACTAATAAAACTCTTGGACTCAATCCAACTTTCCGGCGATGGCTATAAATTTCTCATATTTGAGTTAACAAGATCATAAATTCTTCTTTCGACTGTTTATTTATATGTAAAAAAAAATAACATTACGAGAAAATCTCTATACTATTAAAAGAGAAGTACAAATGTAAATGGGTCGAGTCAAAATCAGAAAATTGATCCGAAATTCTGAAATCGGATCTTGGAAAAAATTTTGGAATATAAATTTGAAATAATAATGAAAAATCGAACTAAAATCAAATGTTTATGGAAATCAAATAAAATTTGATTGTACTTATGGTAACTAATTATAAAATCATATTCCGAACAATATTATACATTAATTACGTATAATATATTTGTTCATATAATTTTGGAACTAATTCCATAACAATCAACGTTTTTCTCATTAATTTTGCTTATTTTAGCCAGTTATCATCATTAATTAAAAGATATCTCACTTGCTTCTAGAGATTTCTAGAAAATTTATCATACCTAACCCATCTATTTTATAAATTAAATAGATATTTTTATTTTGGTCGTGTAAATAGATATGAAATCTATGTAACTAATTTTAATTTAATTAGATTAAATCGAAATTATGGTATTTTCATACTTATAGCTTACCAAAGAAGTTTAATTTTCAAATTATAAAGATTTCTTGAATATGATTTTTAGGATTATTCAACAAGATGATAAATATTTATTAAATTTTGTGAATCATGAAAAATATTAATTATTTTTAATCATTATATTTCACCTTTCAATCTCTCAAGATACATATTCTATTATTCCTATGCCCAAATTTCATTGTGTTGTATGACTAAATAATATTTCCATTAGAGCTGTCAAAACGAGTTGATTCGTCCCGTTAAGCCTGTTTTGCAATAGGCAAAATATATTTTGGCATGTAGTTAGTCTGTCCGCACGACCCGCGGATAGCATATATGAAACACAAACCCGTCACGAGAATGTATGCTGATTTGCGGGGTTATCTGTGGATTTTGTTTACATAATTTTAGAGTAACCAAAATTTAAAATTCTACTAAAATAAATAAATTAAAAAAAATTTAGAGAAAAGAATCTTATATATCATTATATTTATAAATATTATAATTTCATTTATTAAAAGTTTTTTAAACTACCACATGTTGAATAAATTATATTTTTATCAATAAATACTATCATGCGGGTTGATCCGCCAACCCGTGGACGAAAACTGATGACCCACTGCGAATTAATCCATGTGACCCTCTTATTTGCGGGTTTAATATATTTTCCCAAATCCTAGCCCAAATCTGCCCTATAGTGAGATGATTTGGGCTCGACCCGCGGTTTTTGATCTATTTTGACTGCTTTCATTCCCATGATTCGTCTAAGTTTTGAATTCTAAAACATAAAATTCCATTTTGTAAATAATAATTAATATAATTAGTTTAATTATAAACAATTTAATATTTTCTTTACAATTTGTTATTAGGAATATTTATAAGTACACTACACGATTCGTTCTACTAAAAACACGCACAATATTAAAATCAACGTATTTAAATCAATATTCTCCCGCGGTGGACCGCGGGTCCGATCCTAGTATTATACATAATACACACAATTTTCTATTATCGATCTGTAGTTAGTTTTCTTTAAAAAATCGCCACAGCATCGAATTTTCTATTAATACCAGTTTCATCAACTTGCAATTAATAAGTTTCATACGGTCCGTTAATCTAATACTATGAATGGGCTTGGTCCATTGATCATTAACTTGTCATGGGCCTTGTAGCTGCCACTAGTTTAAAACAGCAATATTTGTTTCCTTAATTGTGCCTTTTTCTTGATAATATACGGGTAGTACGTTGTGTTTTTGTTAATATTACACTAGGATATGATCCGCGGTACACCGCGGGTTAATTTTTTTTGTTACAAAATAATTTAAATTATAGGTTGTATTTGTTTTGGTAATATTGTTTGTTTTATTTAGTGTTTAAAATTATATAATTGTATTTTAATTCTTAATTCTAGGATTTCACCCGTGATATACTGTTTCGTATTAATAGAAATCCAAACCCGTCCCACCATATAACCCCGTCCGGTAAAATTAAATATCATTTTGTTATTTCTTTTTAATAGTACTTTATATTCGAGACATAATTCGAATCAATTTAAAAATTTGCTTTCAAATGGTTCTCATAATATATAAGTTTATTTATAGAGGTTCAAATAGTATATTAATATTATAGTTTTAATATCAAAGTTTATATTTATAAATTGATTATATTAATATCATAGTACTTTATATATTTATAAATAAATTATGCTAACATAGTACTTTATATTAATATATCAAAGTTTTTATTTATAAATTGATTGTTGCATCAAATATTTTGTTAGCATAATTATAGATTGTGTTGTATATGTGTGTTAATAATGTAATTTGATCTATAATCATTTTATTATAACTAAAACAATAAATCATTTCAAGCCCAATAAACAAAAGGCAAGCCCAAATATGCCAAGAGAGCAAAACCCAAACTGAGTAGATATTTTGTGCTCATATTATTCCAGAAAAAAATTAAGAAAAACGAAAATTGAAAAAAAAAAAAAAAAAAAAATTGATGGTTTCCTGAGAAACAAAAAAAACACACAAAAATATGTAAAACTGAAAATCGACAACAGGCGGTGTCTCGCCGATCGAATCCCAATTCGATTCCGTTCTACATGACTTCCTATTCAAGGATTATAATCGGTTCCGAAGAACATGTTCAAAGCTGAATCAATAGGTAAGAGAATTTCAATCGTGACCGATAATATAGATATCGAATTATTTGCTTTCCAAACAAAGATTTGTTGTTTGTACATAGGTTTAATTTTAAAGACGATTTCATTTTGCATGTCTTTATTCCGAATTACGATTTGATTGTGAAACCAATTTCTAAAGTTTGGTCATACATGAAAAAACATAACTTATGAATCGATTGATGCAGCCACTTGTGGTTTGACAGAGAAAGAACTTCGGGAAATAATATGAAAGCTTGTTGAAGGGTTTGGCAATGATAAAGACAATATACTATCAAAACCCGTGAAGGTAAGAAAGAGATTGTATGTAGAATCAAGTTTTTGTTATATAGGATTATATGCTAAGAATATTGTTAGATTCATGGCAATGGTTATTAACCACATACCACCATATAGTTTGCAGCTGGGTATCAGCGTATAGGTGTGGAGGACATGCACAAAAGGAAAAATTCAGAAAAAAGCTCCTGAGATTATAGATCAATGTATGTTGATGGACCACATCAAATGCTTTGAAACTGTGGCCGTTGGAGTGAAAGACATTGTACCATATTCAGTCGCCTTCAGTTGTGGATCTAGAATATCCAGAGGTAGTGTATATACAGAGAAAGCAAAGGATGCGGCCATTGGTGTTGGTAAGGTTTTTGACCTTAAGCTAGAGATTAGAATTGTATTGTTTTTTTCTGTGTTTAGAGGTAGGAGAAATGAGCGATTATATATAGAGTTTTGATAGGTTAGTAGGGTTTTGGGTTAGAGAATAAAAAAATCTTGATTAGCAAGGTTTGAATATTTTGCACTTAATTCATTAGCACCTATTTAGGAAACTAAATGCATTTTGCCTTGAATGTAGGAAGCATCAAATATGGTAAGATTCGATTGAGAGAATTCGGGTAGAAAATCACAAAGAAGGTAAGATCCGAGATTCTCCAAAGCGGGTCGAAAACAATTAATTCCGGGTCAAAATTTTGACCCGATTAGAGACCCCAAAAACTGTTGCAAAAATGTATAGTAGATTTCGTTTACATTAATATAAAAATATGAAAATGCCTAATATTGTTCTATAAAAAGCACTCGTAGATGTGCCTTTACTTAAGTGGTTAACTTCATTTGACTCAGTATTTTTCACCGGAATTCGACTCCACTAAGTCGCGTTACCCCGCGTAGTAGGAATTGACTATGGATCGGACTTTATTGATTCAAAGATATCAAAAAAAAAAAAAGCACTAGCATTAGCGTAAGATGTACTTTCATCTAACCTGTACATCTACTGAATCTAGGTCTACCACCAATTCTAAACGCGTGCCTTACCAAAACTTGGAATATTTTCAGTTTTGATTATCGTGTGGGTGAAAAACATCAAAAATATTATAATGATGTATTATCTAAAGTCATTCACAATTAATAAAGCATTGTTTTTGTTGCGAGACTGAGAGTAGTTTTCACTTGTCAATGAGTAGGTGTAGCCGATTTATATTATATCATTTGGGATAACAAAATTCTACCTAAAACTTAAATAATTTACTGATTTGGCCAATAAGCCTAATTAAACCCTCAAGCAGTTAACATCACAATCAAGCTTCTAATTGATTTGGCCAATGAGGAGTTTATGCCTTACTAAACCCAAAAGCAGTTTACATCACAAAACCATTTGACTCTTATTCTGATTTGGCCAATGACGATTGACAAGTCTATGGCTTCACATTGAGACATTGATGTTGTGTCCATATTACGACACACCTTTATCAGTTTCCATTGCGAAAAAAGAACACCCATGCTTTTAAAGAAAAAAAACTTAAGGAACAAAATCAAATTAAATCTTTAACCCATGATATCTACTACCAACAACTGACAATATTCTCTAATTTAGATCTAGATAAAGCCAGATAACACTCTTTTGAACATTCCATGCTTGAATATTTCTTCTCTAACAATCTAACATTATCATAAGTTATTCATCATATACAATAATATAATCTTCTCCCATTATTTGGCTTCTTTTAGAAAAGATACTCTATTAGATTTTTAGCGAGTGAAAGAAGAATAAAAGGTGGACCAGTCAACAAATGGGGACGAACAAGTCTTCTACATTGTTGATAATTTGCGTTTGCGAAGGATGTGGTCACAAGAAAGTATTCTATCCCTCTCTCTAATGGCATGTGATGTGACTACTACACCATCTCTTCTGTTATAATAATAGTTTTATTTTTCATAAGGGTAACTAAAACACATTTAAAAAAAAAATTAATGTTGGAGAGGATTACGCGTTTGAATTATTTTTCCAGAAATTTAGGATTGAATGTAAACTTTGTAAGTGGTAATTGTTGGCCAAAACAAAAAACACCAAAGCGACATAACATGTTGCATTGTTGATTAGTTTCTACTAAAGATTGGCATTATCAGTATATTCAGATTCTGATTTCCAGGTAATTTTGATGAAATCTTTTGGTGATAACGCAGTCTTTTCGTCTGGACCCACACAAGGACCCAATTTTGACCATTATGCGATCCAATAAACCAAAAAATGTGGTAGTTTAAAGTGAAACGGCGCAACCTTGTCCACGTATGATGTCCAATACTCCAATGTATTATTTGACATTCACGATTACTTGGAACGCTATCTGACACAATTTTACTCAATGACAACTCTGACAAGATTTACTTAAAACTTCACCCCCAGTAAAATTCTTTCCAAAGTGGATTTGGTTCTTAAATCGAAATTTGTTTGATGTTTTCGAATTGTGTCTAATCAGGGCCGGCCCAATAGATTTTAATGCCTAAAGCAAAAAAATAAAAATTAAGCCCATTTAAAAAAAAATCGCAAAATTTCATGCTTGAAAATCGAACCTGTCACCTCACAGGCTTACCGAACGAAATTAACCACTGGGCTAAGGTACATTTACGAAAATTGATGCCCTTTAATAATAGATATATTTGTTGATGCCAAAAGCAAGAGCTTTACTTGCTTTAGGTCAGGACCGGCTCTGTGTCTAATAATAGACATTTCTTAAGACTCTATTTAGACTAATAGACAGAAAATAAGATGGAGTTCATCTTTTTGATAATTTGAACTAATCCCTACTCTACCATTTGTATAATTAATTGAAATCATTATTCCTTGATAATTAGAATTAATCCCTACTCTACCATGTGTATAATTGAAATCAATATTTCATAAAAAAAAAGATCAACTAACTTAACCAAAACTATAGTCAATGTCTTTCACTGAAAAGTTCAATTCTTATCAAGAATAAAACCGTCTTAGTTACATCACTATCAATCTCCATTATAAAGAATATGGCTTAAATCATTAGTTTTAACAACCTTTAATAAATGATTTTAAAAAAACAAACAAGGCAAGAAGACTTTGATTCAAAATATCAAATTTTCTCCCATTAAAAAAAGGAAGTAAAAAGACTTTTTTAAAAAAGATGTCAATATTATTACTACTATAAACATAAAAATTGTTCTCATGCGTAATTGACCTAAGACCATAACGAGCACTGAGACCTCGTCCTTTCAATTTAGTCTGCGCTTGACACGGCACTCTTAAAAATAAACGCGGTGATGTAGACACCGTCACGGTCCAATTACATCGTCCCTTTTTTTAATTAGCAGCTCAACGATTTAAAATCGACTGTCATTTACAAAGCCTGTCACTTTAACACTCTCACTCGTTCTTCCTTATAATCTCTCATCTTTTTTTTTTCTCCAGGTTTTACCAACCAGAATTTTTTTTTTTCAACCCTCGAGATCTTTCTTCGCACGAACAAACCTCGAAAGACTGATTCTTTTTCTTGACCCAACTGAAAAAGTTTGTCTTCTTGTCGGAAAACCAGAGAATTTCATTGTGTTCTGTTCGTTTTACGGTTTTTTGAAATTTGGAAGCAGAGGAGCTATGCTCAAGGTCTCAGATGAAATTCTCGCTTTTGATCATCAGTTATTGTTTCTCTTGCTGATTTACGGTGGATTTGCAAGGGAAATACTCTGACTTTGTTAGGACTTCTCTGGGAAATTCTGCAAAGTTATGACTTTTCCATGGCTTTTTATTTATTCGTGATTTTGAAGAAGACAAATTTCAATTGAGTTGGTTTGGAATCCGTTGACATAATAGGGTAAGTCAATTTTGCTTACTATTTATCTCACTATTACTTGAGAAATGTTCCTAAAAGAACCTTTTTTTTATGTTTATCAAAGTTGCAGAATTTAGAAACTTGTGGTTTAGATGAGGATTGATTACACAGAACGGATGCCTCAATCCTATAAGGTTTGTTGTTTTATCTCTTATGATGGGAATTTTCTGTCTTTAAGGTTTGATATTAGTAATGACTGACTTTGTTCTGTTGCTTTGTTTCAGATGCACTCTTCCATGTGCTTAGAATTGAAGAAGTTTGTTGATAGAATCATGAGAATCTTTCCTGATATAGAAGA
Source organism: Arabidopsis lyrata subsp. lyrata (assembly GCF_000004255.2). Classification (NCBI taxonomy): domain Eukaryota; kingdom Viridiplantae; phylum Streptophyta; class Magnoliopsida; order Brassicales; family Brassicaceae; genus Arabidopsis; species Arabidopsis lyrata. Next base: position 1,788,971 of record NW_003302549.1, read on the forward strand.
TGCTCGACCTGGATGCTCCTCAGGGATACAGACTCTTTGTTTACTCCACATAGCTTTGGATAGAGCTAAGCAGCTTCTTCAATATTGCAGTGAATCCAGTAAACTCTACATGGTATGTGTAAAAATCTCAACTTTCAATACATTTTCTTAGTTGATTTTGCTACTAATCCCTTGGAAATGTTCGATCTTCAGGCAGTAACAGGAGATGCTATACTCTCAAGAGGTTCTAGAGCCAAAAAATCATTAGAGCAATGCTTAAACGACATTCGAAGTATGGTACCGACTATTTTGGATACCAAGGTTTGTACCAAATATTATGTTTCTTCTCATGTTTTCATCAGTTTCTAGACAGAATCAATGATGTGAATTTTGCTTGCAGATATCTCAGATAGTCCAAGACCTTAGATCAACTGTGTTTACTGTAGAATTCTCTGAAGAAGCAGCTGGGAAAACTATTAGAGAATTGATGCGACCCAGCACTTCTTCTTCTGTTTCTCCTGATGAGATCAGAGATTTCCATTTTGCAGCATTAAAACTCCAACTTTCAACACCTGAAGCCATTGTGACAGAGAGAACATCTTTAAGGTTGCTTTTGGCGAAATTAGGAGAGGATGACGTGGACAAGAAACAGATTTTGAAGAAACAGATTTTGAAGTATCTTCTCTATCTCCTGAAAAAGCATGAAAGAATCATTTGTGCAGATCACAAAGAGAATTCTTTTTCACATCATCACCCGATCGATGATTCTCTGCGTGCTAATGCTGCGGAAGCTGAGGGTTCTGAGGAACACAATGGTATACTTCCCGAGCAATTTAAATGCCCGCTTTCTCTTACCGTGATGTATGATCCAGTCATCATTTCCTCAGGCCACACTTTTGAGAGGATGCAGATTCAGAATTGGTTCGATGAAGGTAATGATTCTTGTCCTATATCAAGAAGGAAACTGAATGACTTCGCATTGGAGCCTAATGTAGCGCTTAAGATTCAGATATCAAAATGGTGCGCGAGGAACGGTCTTCATGTTCAAGATCCAGCGACAAAGCACACAGAGGCTTCCAACAATATAGACTTCTCTGTTTCCATCGCTAGTTTCGGAAGTTCTCTGTACAATATCCCAGATCACAGCGGCCTTTCGATTACGGATTTAAACTCGAGCTATTCCATTGATTCGTCATCCTACTCTAAGATGTCAAAGGGTGGTTACTTCATTCCAATGCAGAGGATAGATTCTGCTTCTGGCGCTGGTGAAGGTGACACAGATTCTAGTCACAGCGAGATTGAGATAGATCCCTTGTGTGGACTCACTAACCTTCCATGGGATGCGCAGATCAAGGTCATCGAAGATGTAAGAAGTCGTTTTGAGCACAGTACTCGGGCTTTTCGGTCTATGTCACCGAGTAAATTTCTTGAACCACTAATCACATATCTGAAGAATGCTCTCGAAAGAAATGGCACCGCGGGAGACATAATAAAAGGTGGACTGGATTTGTTGCTGGCTTTCCTTAGTGGAAATAGGAGGGCTATAGAATATTTGGAAGAAGAGGTTTTCAAAATGTTCTCAGTCTTTCTCGAGTCTGAGGTAGTAGCTGAAGAAGCTTTGAACATACTTGAGGTTCTCTCCAACCATCCGCACGGTCCCTCCAAGATAACTTCATCAGGCTCTCTTTCTTCCCTTTTGAGGATCGTAGAGTCTCAAGCAGAACATCTCCAAGAACAAGCTATGATCACACTCAAGAATCTTTCATCAAGCATTGAAATTTGTCCGGAAATGGTATCTCTGGATTTCATCCAGAAGCTCACATCTTTCTTGCAACAAAAAGTTTTCTGCAAACACTCGATTATCATTCTGAAAAACCTCTGCAGCACTGAGAAAGGTCGGGTTTATATCACCGAAACCCCGGATTGTTTAGCTTCCATAGCTGAATTACTCGATTCAAACGTTCCCGAGGAGCAAGAAAATGCAATCTACACCCTCCTTCAGCTCTGTACGCAGAAGATAGAGTATTGCTGTCTTGTCGTGAGAGAAGCAACTGATATTTACTCATCTCTAATCTTGATAACCAAAAATGGAACAGAGGAAGCAAAAGGGGGTGCATCGGAATTGCTTAGAGCTCTTGAAGAAGTAGATTCTGACAGAGAAGATGAATCCTCCAGACCAGAAGAAGAAACAACTGCTTCGACTACTTCACAGGTTGTTACTCCAGTTACTCATCAAGAACCTATTAAAATAACACCATCCCCAAAAAAATCTGGTCGTTTTGGATTCAATTTCTCCAGTCTCATGAAGAAGAAAAAATAGATAGAAGCATAAGAGTCATTAGGCTGGTTTTAACTTAATTTTTGAGAAAAAAATTTTAATTTCTTTTGGTTCTCTGTTTGTTGGCTTAGGTTTGTATATGTTGATACCAGGCCAAAAGGCCTTCATTTAATACAAGTGTAATTGTAATTTGTGAGGGAAATAATTGTAGCTTGCATTTTTAAATCATTAACTAATAACAATGGTCAATTCTTTTAATATTCCAACATTGAAATGATTAGAATACATTTTGTAGGTGGTTACAGATATAAAAAAGTTCAGCTGGATTCTCCATTTTTTTGTCTGTTTAATTCTACAGTATACAAAAGAAGGAATATATTGTTATGACCACAAGAGTTTTTTCTCTTTCTTCTACACATATCTCTATATTTGTATGAAGATAATAGATTGAAAGATCCTTGGATTGGTTTCCTCTGTCTTTCTGGTTCAAATTTCAGATAAGATAGATAAATGGATAAGACGACAACAAAAAAACCGCGATTTTTTTTAATGAGCCTATCCCTAATTTTTTACTTGAGGCTGAAGAAATTTGAAACGGAATCGGTTCTGGAGTTGTTGTAAAGACATTGTGAGTGAGTTTCCCAGCTTGAAGATGTCTGATCTTTCTGCAGAAAAGAAAAAACAAATAAGTTACTTCACGGACAAGTAACAAGAATTTGGGAATAATGAAAGATTTGTTTGAACAGAGAGAGATTGTTACAGTGCCGTTCAAGACTGAGTAATCTATAGATCCTTGCTGATGTAATGGAAAAGACCGAAAATCCGCCATGATTGACTGCTTCGAGTCAGCTTCGGGAAGACCAGTGAAGTAAGCCTGAAACTAGATTCCAATTTTAAACCAGTCAATAAATGCGGAAAACTCGGTTAATTCTTGGGATGAAGCTGACTATATATTCACCTGTTTTGCGGATAAATCATCGATATGACACTCAAGTTCTGGATTTATGACAGAGAGTTTCATCGATAAGAACTCAACTTGTTGTTGCAGAGATTGGACATAGTTGATGATCTCATCAAGCATACCAGCTTTTCCAGTTACTTTGTTGCATCCAGGAACAATATCTTGAAGACATTTCATCTTCTTGCTTATCTTTTCTCTCCTTGCCTGCCACAATCCCACAAAAAAAGACCACTCAAATCTCTAATCAAAGTAATATTTTCTCTGAAATCTATGTAACAGCACTTTTAGTTAATTACCCTCTCTGCTAAGCTATGTCTGTCGGTAGCTTCACCTCGTCTAGCTCTGACATGGATGTAATCTGGTTTCTGAATCTCTGAAGATGTCTCTGTGTTGCTCATGTTTGTTTTTCCTTTCATGCTTGACTCTGTTTCATCCTCTGCTTTGATCTTCTTCTTCTCTCTCTTTTCTGTCTTACCCTAAAACCAAAAGTTGAAACGATCAGAATCAATCTAAACGCCAAAACTCAATAGTTTCTCGAGCTACAAACCTCTGGTTTTCTCTTGTTCTGCAAGGAAATGGCTCTGTTATGTCCACTGTTCTTCACTGGCTCCATTTGGAAGCTACTTGTCCTAGAAATGCAGCCATCAGTAGTATCATAATCCGGTCCAAACTCGGGAAAATGTCTGAAACTCTGCAGCTCATCATTGTTGTTTCCTAAGTAACTCTCAACTCTTTTGAGCTCTTCTCTCCCATCTGAGCCAAGTATCTGAAGAAACTCAGGTGAAACCATTTGCTGCTGTTGCAGCCATTTAAGCCTATCAAGTACAGACAAGTCCATGAAGAGAAGGTAAAAAAAACTTAAAGGCTCTTTATCTTTTCTTTGGGAGGGTTAAAGCAAAAGAGAGAAAGAGAGAGTTAAGTTTTATATGTGTGGAAGAAAAGTAATCCATTAGATATAATTATTCTTAGCTTTAAATAGAAAGCAACATTGACCCACACACATGAGATTCGAAATCTAGTGAGAGAGGGACAAAATTGATAAAAGTGGAGGAGGTTGGGGACAAAGAAGGTGAGATGAGAAGTTGTGGGGTCTAAATGACATAACCTACCATGTGGTCATGTCCTTATGAACATGAGATGAGGAGTCTCTTAAGTTAATCTTTTTTGTGTCTTTTCTCTGTTTTTTTTTTCCTTTTGCCCTTTCAAGTTTTTGAGAGGATCTTTTATTTGGCCACAAATAATCAAACTGAGTAAAACTTAAGGTTCATGAGGGTATTATCATATAAATATTTTTTTTTGTAAAAGCAAATCATTGAGCTTTTGGTAAGACAACCCTCTAATTGTACCAATTTTGTTTTTTTTTTAAGAATCTTACTTAAAGAAAGAGAGAGCGTTTCTTAGGCTTGAAGTTGGAGAATGTGGGGAATGTAAATTATGAATCATAACTTGCAAATGAATAGAAACAATGGTTTGAATCATGAGTGATATCATTTCCATGTCTTGTTGTGAATCCATACGTGATCCTTGTGACGTATTAATACTACCATTCATCAAACTACTATACAGATTACACCAATAATTATAGACTATTTCATATATTAGAGAGATAGCATCTCGATGAATATATGTGAAATATTATAATAGTTAATTCATAACTGATAGGGACGCAAAATAAGAGACCTAAAGAAGAAAATGGGTTTGAAGATAAGTGATAGGAAGGTAGGCGACACCATTGCTTTTGATCTAAGTGTTTGGTCCCTATACATTTTTTTTATATTAATTATATATCAATACATTATCTACAACGAGTGACATAATTCAATAGAATCAATACTATTTTGGAAAATCCTTCATTATTTAGATTATTAAAAATTCAAAGTTTGGCCTATTTCAATAACACACCGGTTGCTTTGAGGTTTCCATTTCGCTGGTTCTTTAGGATTCATCAATAACAAGCTGCTTCTGAGATTAGATGAGAAGAGTAAATGCTTCAAATGCCAAAATACTTAAAACGTTCAGAGATTTTGTTGTTTTTGCAATTTCAACAAAAAAAAGTTTAGAAAGTTTTGATTCACTGAGTTTCAGTATAGTATGTCTCACCTTTTCAACAATGAGATAAGATCTGAGGAAGTGAGTTGGATGGAGAACATGAACTTTAAGGAAGAGTGTATCAATATCTTCTTGTGCAAGTCATTAGCTTCTGTTGTTTGATAATCAACTTGTTGACCATTAGAGATCATCAGCTTTTGTCAAAATGATTCAAAAGTAAAAAATTCAGGATCTTTGGGACAAACAAACACGACTGAACCGGTCGGTTCAGATAATTCGAGATTACCGGTCTAATCGTTAAACCATAAAAATCGGATTTTCAGAAACACTCTGTTTCGTCGAGCGGATTCGACTTGTCTGGCTCAGGCGTCGCCACAACTCTCCCGCAAGTTCACACACTCACTCGGTGCTCAGAAAAGTTTGTTCTTTTTGCATCTGTTAGCTCTGAAATATCTGGTTCTCTTTTCCTTTCCTTGGAGATTTTACGAGGTTGTTCTCTGTGAATAATCGATGTCTGCTTCATGTGCTCTAACACCGTCTGTTAGGACAGAGTTATTCAGTTCATCATCTAAAAGATCAATCTTTCCTGCTCAAATTTGTCGACCCAGTAAGATTCAACACCAACCTTTCATTCAAAATTTTCCTTAGAGATTAAGCCTGAATTATGACCAATCTGTTTAATCTTTGCAATGAAGGGAACAAATGTGAGATCAGCAGAAGGGGATTTGCAATCAGAGGAGGGATTGTTGCTTCTGGAGTTTCAGTCATGGGTACTTCTTCTGCTTCTCAGTCTGTTCAAGGTAACAAAAAAAAAACCTAGCTTTGGAACTTTTTTGCTTCTCTCTTGGTCTAAAAATGTTATCTTTGTTTAAAAGAATTGGATGATTCTTTAGGTAGTGAGAGGTTGGCTTTTAAGCCAGAAGGGTATAACTTTTGGGAGTGGAGAGGTCACAAGATTCATTATGTGGTTCAAGGAGAAGGCTTACCTCTTGTTCTTATTCATGGATTTGGTGCTTCTGTCTTTCATTGGAGGTACCCTCAATTTCATTGATTTGGGAACATCTCTGAGCAGTATAGGCTTTAAGTTAACTGTTTACATGATTCTTATGAATTCGAGCTAATATCGGTAGATTTATAGGTATAACATTCCTCAACTGGCTAAGAAATACAAGGTTTACGCCTTGGACTTGCTCGGTTTCGGATGGAGTGACAAAGCTCTCATAGAGTATGATGCCATGGTTTGGACAGATCAAGTTATTGATTTCATGAAAGAGATAGTGAAAGAACCAGCTGTTGTGGTCGGGAACAGGTAAATGAATGTTTTCCTTGGAGCTCTTTTTGTCATTCCATGAGGAAGTCTGAAACAAGTACTTGACTTCTTTATAGCCTCGGGGGATTCACGGCATTGTCAGTTGCGGTTGGATTACCCGAGCAGGTCACGGGAGTTGCTCTTCTAAACTCTGCAGGACAGTTTGCAGCCGAGAGTAGAAAAGGAGAGGAAGCTGATGAAACCGTGATAACCAAGTTTATAGTTAAGCCACTTAAAGAGATTTTCCAACGCGTGGTTCTTGGGTTCTTGTTCTGGCAAGCCAAGCAACCTTCTCGAATCGAATCTGTCTTAAAGAGTGTAATGTCTTATTGACTTTGTCAGATTTTTTCTCCTCAAAGTTTGTTACTTTGTACTCAATTTTCTTATTTTTGCAGGTGTACGTAGACTCTACTAATGTCGATGACTACCTCGTCGAATCCATTTCAAAACCTGCAACAGATCCAAATGCTGGAGAAGTATACTACAGGTACAAAACACCAATAAAGAGTTTCTCTGTTTTGATACATAATAAAGAGTCCTAACTGTTGTTTGTTTGTTAATATCTTACAGATTGATGACAAGGTTCTTAACAAACCAGAGCAGATACACTCTAGATAGTGTTCTAAGTAAGATGACTTGTCCGCTTCTGTTGCTTTGGGGAGATCTTGACCCGTGGGTCGGTCCAGCTAAAGCTGAGAAAATAAAAGCATTTTACTCGAACTCATCGCTCGTGCACTTACAAGCAGGACATTGTCCTCATGATGAAGTCCCAGAAGCTGTAAACAAGGCTTTGTTGGATTGGTTGTCCATTAATGTAGCTTCAAAGCCAGCTTCTCCTATAGCCTTGGAGACGTAAAGACTCTTTTTGTGAAGGAAGTATATAGTTGTAAATACATTGTTACCTTTTACAATTGCTGCTTCTGAGCTTGTGTTATCTGAGATTTAGCGGAGGTCGGAGGATATGATCAAGAATCTGATTTTAGAGCATAGACTTGATCAACTTTATCTGAAGTTTGGTTAAAACCCCTCAAGAGAATAAAGAGACAACATACATACAAAACTTAACATAGTGTGGGTACCAATTACTAATAGATCGACTTTGACAATGACAGGTTTTTTCACGTGTGAAACATGCAAATTGTAGTTTTCTTTTTGGGCTATAAATTTAATTGTGCACTAAATTGTGGTATGGACAAATCTTCGAAATTAGTTGCACACTGCACAAGCCATTGATTTCTTCTAGACAGTCTGGTTAGGCTTCTTAAAAAAACCAACTGCAACAGTTTCCACTAGAGATCTTCCTTTAATCCTATCATGTATCAATCATCATAGATTCAGAGGAAAACAAAAACACTGACGACTGACTTAACTTGAATATATAAATGTGGATCATAGAGTTCGTAGTAGGTAATTTCTTCACATGATTTCGATTAACACAAATTTATTAAAGGGCCCTATGATTTATCACCTAAGCCGCTTTTATTTTTTCAGGTCAACACCTAAGCTAACAAATATCAAAATGTAATTAGTTAGGAAAATGGTCATATGAATATTTGAGTGCTGCGATTCCAACCAAAGTGGCCAACACAAGGACTCCTTTCTTTAATTTCTTTATTCCAACGTTTCTAAACTCAATAATGATGGAGTTTCCAAAGATACATGGAATTTTCCTAATAATTGTGTTATACTTTTTTTTCTTTTGTTTTGATCAAAATAATTGTGTTACTTATTAATCTGTTTCTGCTTGGTATATATAGTGAAAGGGTTGCAATCATTTGTATGTGGGGGAGTACACTATAAGTTCCAACTCACTTATATAATTAGTGTTCTGGTAACTATATTAATTAGTAGTGCCAATTTGTGTTAATTTTCATTTTTCCAACTTAAAATACCTAGATAAATGTGAAAAGTGAAAAAACAATAAAAATTTGAATCATCTGGTTGAATAAACTATGATTTTATCATTTGTGTAACAATGATAAGCAGCAAACATTTAGAATCATATCTTGTGTTGTTTGATTTTCTCTTTGCTTTATTTGACCTTTTCTTAACTATTTTTGTTCTATATGCATGAGTTTCAACATCTGAACATAGAAAAAGGTAGGATATAAAATGAATACAATCTTCCTTAGCATAACTTTATCATGTACCTATACAAAATATTAAATCAAATAAACTAAAAAGATTACGCAAAAAGAGAAAAGTGGTCCAATTAACATCCAGATTGGTCTAATTGTAGGCTGCAAGGAATATATCCAATCGAGTGAAAAATGAAAAGATATAAACTAAAAATGAAAAAATGAAAATGGGGATTTTAATATATAATTATAAACCTAGTATCTGGTCTTTATATAGACATACATATACAGTATATTGTTAAAACGTGTAATTATAATCATGTTCAACACGATCAGAGACATATAGGCGTGTCTCTTAAGTTAACATATGAATATTCAGATATTAGCTTATTGGTCAAGATTGATGTTATTCAATTGCAGAACTACGCTTATTTGGGACAATATCCGAAAAAAAAGAACCAAATAGATATCGTACACAGTAGACTTATCTCTAGTTAACCAAAATATAAAAAAAAAAAGATTTATTTCTGTTTAATACGCATAGTTTTTTTAGACAATCTGTTTTTTTTTTTTTTTTTTTTTTTTTTTGATCAAAAGACAATCTGTTTATGATCTAGAAAATCAGATATAATAGTATTAACTGTGAAGGTTTATATATTTACTTAAATACACTGATGATGGAACGAATAAGTGAATCTTGTAAGTAGGGCAAGCATGGTTATCACCGCCATCATTATGTTCGGAGCATAATATTTAATCATGTTTTCCTTTGCGATGTTGTTTTTAACTAATATAGCTATTCAAACTATGAGAGAGTCTAATTAATCAAAGTGTGGATTCGTCTTTTGATACTCCATTTTTTATCGTCTAGGGTTCATGCATGCTTTACAAGGCACGGACTTATAAGCAAGCATGCGTATACACCCACCCCCACACGTTTACATTTGTATATATATACATTTTTGAATTCCGAATAAATATAATCCAACCAATTTTATTTGAATGGAATTAGATAAAACTATACTGAAAACGGAATTTAATTTGGCTTAAATATTAAACTAAACCAAAAAGGTAAAAAAAAATAAAACTCATTTTAAAACTAAAATTAATTGATTAAATTCTGAATCTAACTTGTAGAAAAAAGTTGGTGTTGCTATAACTAATGGTTTAATGCTTGCATTCGTTCTTATCATAATGAATTATTTTGTCGTAACAGCCGTAGTGCAGGTAAATTTTCACTATCATAATTAATAAAATAGATATATATATTAATTGATTAGATAGGTACCAAAAAAAATCGAATACATACATCTACGTTAATATGTAACTTAATATGGGAAGCCAACTACCCATATATGAAAAATTTTAGTTATCTTATTATAAACTTCAATTACGACTTAAAGAGGGGCAACGTAGAGTAATAATCATATGAGTTGTCAACCAATTAAATGGATCAATATCATTAATCATGCTGCATGCCACGAAAAATCTCGTTATCATCAATTGTGGACACCAAATAGTTATACACTAGCGAATCGGTATCTATTCTATTTTATTAGGGTGATAATACGTATAAGGAATATATAATGTATATGCACCATAATTGTGTCGTACTTAATTATTAGAGTTGTAGTGTCATGAAAATATAAATTTCGTTCGACTTGAAATTATATGCTCGTGAGAAGAAAAAAAAAAAGATATTCTATATGATCTGGAGGAACGGTTTAGGCTGTCTTATTCGTGACATTACTGTCCCTCTTTAGTTTGATTTTTTTTTTTCCCAATGGTGCCAAACTTGGATTAATACTTATATGCTCAAATCTTGATTAAACTACACCAACAGTGTCATTTTTCAGACTATTATTGGAATTGTCAGAACAGTTTTACAAAATGCCAATGATTCACCTGTTTTTACTAGGATCTAGCTTTTGTAGATTAAATATGTTTAATTAAGTTATTTGGATAATCAAATATATTGTTAATATTGTAATTTATGTTTTAAACTACTAGTTTCAATTGAGGACTACTTTTGGCGAATATAAAAGATAATACTGAAGACTTTTAGCTAAAGTTTTACATTCAAAGCTTAATACACATGTAAATGTATGGATACTACAAAAAATAAGACAAACACCATCTGTGAATATTATTCATAACTAGTGATTAAAAACTGCTAGCAACTTTATAATTACTCGTTTTGTCACCAAATATCTATGTATACTCCATTACGTATCTTTCATTGGAGACATAACATATATATGAATTAGAAAATGCTAATGATTTGTCCAAAAAAAAAAAATGCTAATGCAAGAATTTGAACGAAAAAGGCTTGAAACTAATATTTATCTTATTCTTTACTTTTTTTTTTTTTTTTAAAAGCAATAAATAAGTAAAACAATGGAAAATAGTACAAAATCAGAGTGCGTTACACTTGTAATTGATCCATTGGCCGATGCAACTCCACAGTTTCTTACTCTTACCATTTTCACTACATTTGTTTCCCTCTTGGGAACCTTCAAGGCTTCAACCTTTAATTTTTTTTTTCTTCTTCATTTATTATAACTCTTTTATTATTCTTTTTGTTTTTTGTCCGTATTATAGTTTTATATCTATACTTTTTATCTAGATGACTAGACCGGTCCGAATAATCCAAGTTTTGTAGTATATAAATATTAAAAACTATGAGATTCCTGCGTATCTGTAATTTAATTTTTATAAATTCATTCTAACGTTATTATTATTATGAAGAGAGAAATAAATTTTCTTTTTTTGTCATGGAAAATGATGAAGATAGTGTGCTGCAACAGTCGGACCCACCGGAGAAGAAGAAGTGACAACAACGAGTATTGTCTATTTCCTATTTTACCCTTTCCTTTTCGTTTCGCGCGTCTTCACCGGTTTACCGGCTACACCTGTCGTCCTACATATCGGTTTCATCATTTAATTATAAAATTGTTTATATTAAATTACTATTAAACAAATAAAATAAAACAAGTCTTATTTAAATACTGTCGAAAATACTAAATAGTTACTGTATTAAATTAGTTGCCGCCGCGCCGGCCGTTACGATTGCAGCAGCACGACTGTTTTCATAACTCATTTTTTATTAAAAATAAATTGATATATTTATTGTTTTAAAATTCCATGGAACAAGCCAAGAAGTTAATTTTATTTATTTATTAAGATATCAGTTTTGACATATATTATAATTACGAAAACCTAAAATAAAAAGAATACTTGTATGAATATGAAGGAACAACACTGTAAAATTATAAAAATAAAATACAATAATTGTAATTAATTAATTCTCGATATATAACGTTCCTATTACTTTGTTAATTCTCTTTTCGTAGGATGTAGAGATGGGAATATTATATACCCTTTTAAAAATATAAAAAAAGGATTCGAAATAGATTTCAAATTAAAGCTGAAGAGGTCCTTTTTCGTCATTTTGGAGTTTCTTTTTGAGACATTTTTCCTCTTTTGATTGTCGCTTTTTCCGTCCTCTTGACTTCTGCTGTTTCAGACTCTCAACGGAGAGAGCCTCCAAAGCCAGAAGAGAGAGAGGTTGAAGAAGAAATATTTGCGCAACCCCAAGAATCGTTTTTGTTGATTCTCATGGAAAATCTCTCTCATTCTCGGAATCCAAATAGGTCTTCACTATCTAAGAAACCTTACAATGGCGGCAATAACGCCGGAGGTTTTAGCTACAACTCCGGCAAAACGGCTAATACAACCACCACCACTACATACGACAACGTTTTTGGTGGCCCGCCTAGGTTCGGAGCTCCGACGTTGTCTCCTCGTCTCGAAGACTACTGCGAGATTTTCGCCGGATTCAACGGCTCCTCACGCGCCGCCGTTTCCTCGATTCCGGTGCTCGATCTTCCACTAGTTGATGACAGAGATGTCTACTTCGATGTTCGGAGTCATGGTTTTGACTACCGTGAAGTCTTCGGAGGTTTTAACGATCTCGATTTAGCTCCGTCGTATGAAGAACTGTTTTTGCAGCAGCGGTCTCCGGTGGTTGGTGATGGTGATTCCTCCGACGATGCTTGGTACTCATAAAAATCGAAACTTTTTTCTTACCCTTGATTCAATTTGTGGAAAAAAGAAGGCTTTTTAAGAATTGAGCTTCGTTTTTTTTGTAGGACTCCTGAAGAAGTAGAGTCATGCTCAGGTGGTACAGAACATTCTGGCAAAAGTCCTTGTTTTTCTAATGGTAGAGATTCATATGATTCCATTGATGGAAGTACAGAGTTCAAAATTTCTTATAACAAAGCTAGTCAGATAAGCGGCGGTGACACAAATATGTCCTCAAGTGGTGTGATACGTGAGGCTGATCTTGGTGCTATTCCTGGTTACACTGTTGCA
>NW_003302549.1:1802098-1916977 GCF_000004255.2 Arabidopsis lyrata subsp. lyrata
GAAGATAAGTATTACAGTAGTGAACCTTTTGTTACTGTTTCTGAGATTGGTTTGAAGACTCATCCTACTGGAATACCACCTTCATCGAGAGCAGCTCCGATATTGAAGAGTGATTTTAGAAGTTCGGCTTCTAATTCTAAAAGTACTGGATCACAAGGATCTGCGGATAGTAGTTCTCCAACGTTCTTTGATGTAGAGGTTGATGCAAATTCAGCTGCAGTGAGAGAAGCTATGGTAAAAGCTGAGGCAAAATTAAAAAGTGCAAAAGAGCTGTTAGAGAGGAAGAGGGATGGGGCACGAACCACCGCAAAGCCAACCTCCACGAAGAATAGAATAGCCGAGGAAGGGAAATCGAGCCATACAGCTGGTTTGCCCGTAGTTAAGACTAATATTGATGTAGCTAGAAATTCTTTGAGGGATAAGCGTGGAAGCAAGTCTCTGTCTTCTCAAGGGTCAGCAAACTCTGATGGAAATGATGAATGGAAAGAGGCTAATCAATTTGTTGAATTGGTGAGAACAGAGCTACCAAGAAATGCTGATGAGAGTAGTGGTGGAAAAGATGTTTCTATTCCCCTTAATGCAGAGTTTTCCGATCAGGAGCTGACGTGGGCAGCTAATGTTGACTGGGAGAAACAGCCGAGGAGAGCAAAAGGAGATAAGGAGGATCATGAAGCTAGGAGATTGCCAAAACACCATGGAACGAGAAAGGTAGCATCTAGGCATAAGAGACATGAGAACAAGCTTGCAGAAAAGGCTCCTAAAGAGCCAAAGAAAGAGAAATCGAGACATGTTGAAATGGGCACCAATTTACCTGATCATGGTGGGATAGTGAAACACAGAAATCTGCTTAGACCAGAAGAAAATAAGCTCTTTACTGAAAAGCCTGCAAAACAAAAGAAGGAATTGCACTGTGAAGAGAAAACAAAAGGCATACAAAATCAACAATCGGACAGAATACCACATCGGCAAGCAGTTGAAAAGAACCAGGAATTTGTGTATGATTGGGAACAAAATGCGAGAAAGCTCAGGGAAGCTCTTGGTAATGAAAGTACGCTAGAGGTTTCCTTGGAATTGAATGGAAATGGTAAAAAATTGGGAATGTGTGGCGAAAGTGAGACAAAACTGAATGACGCCTTGAAGCGGATGGAGGAGGAAACTAGGATTAAAGAGGCTCGTGTAAAGGAAGAAAATGACAGAAGAGAAAGAGAAGCTTTTGAGAAAGCAGAAAATGTGAAAAGACTAAAGGCAGCGTTGGAGCAAGAAGAGAAGGAAAGAAAGATTAAGGAAGCTCGTGAAAAAGCAGAGAATGAACGGAGAGCGGTAGAGGCTAGCGAAAAGGCAGAACAAGAAAGGAAAATGAAAGAACAACAAGAGTTAGAATTGCGGCTAAAAGAAGCTTTTGAAAAGGAAGAAAAGAACCGTAGAATGAGAGAGGCCCGTGAGAAGGCAGATCATGAAAGGAACATGAGAGTTGCACTTGAACAAGAGAAGGAACGAAGAATAAAAGAAGCTCGTGAAAAGGAAGAAAATGAGCGAAGAATAAAAGAGGCTCGTGAGAAGGCCGAGCTAGAGCAAAGACTGAAAGCAACTCTTGAACAAGAAGAGAAGGAAAGGCAGATTAAAGAGTGTCAAGAGAGAGAAGAAAATGAGAGGAGAGCTAAAGAGGTTCTTGAGCAGGCAGAGAATGAGAGGAAGTTGAAAGAAGCCCTCGAGCAAAAGGAGAAAGAAAGGAGGCTGAAAGAGACACGTGAAAAAGAGGAGAATGAGAAGAAGCTGAAAGAAGCTATTGAGCTAGAAGAGAAAGAAAAAAGGCTCATAGAAGCTTTTGAGAGGGCAGAGATTGAGAGAAGACTGAAAGAGGATCTTGAACAGGAAGAGATGAGGATGAGGTTGCAAGAAGCCAAGGAAAGAGAAGAAAGAGAAGAAAGAGAAGAAAGAGAAGAAAGAGAAAGACTACATAGAGAAAATCAAGAGCATCAGGAAAATGAAAGAAAACAACACGAATATTCAGGAGAAGAAAGTGACGAGAAAGAAAGAGATGCTTGTGAAATGGAGAAAACCTGTGAAACCACCAAAGAGGCTCATGGAGAGCAATCATCAAATGAAAGTCTTAGCGACATTCTAGAAGAGGATGAGAGTATAGACAACCACAAATCTATGAACAAACAAAACGAAGAAGAAGGACCAAGGCAGAGAGAATCTATGTCCGAAGAGACCTGTCCTTGGAAGGTTTTTGAGAAGAACCTCAAAGACGCCAGCCAAAAGGAAGGAACTAATGAGCTGGATGCTGAATCCAAGTTGTTTGAGAGGAATGAAGAGACACCTCAGCTGGGTGAAAATGGAGGATATAACCAACGAAATGGAGAATCGAGTGAGGAGTCCACTTATGTCATTGAGAATATTATAGGAGGAAAGCTCCAACAGAAGAGTAAAAATTCTGAAACCTCCAAAGATGCCTCAGTTCTCAAACGAGACAATGGGTTGAAAACTGAAGTTGAAGAAAGATCAGAAGACGATGTAGGTGAAGACCAAAATGTCAGAAAAGCAGGTGTTGGTCGTGATCAAAGGAATCCAGAGGAAAGTAAGTCCGCTCCCAAAACATCCTCTGGTTTCAGAAACCATGAAAATAAATTCACCCATCAGCAGGAAAGAGGAAATATCTATGAGACCCAAGCACGTTTAAATCAAGATGCAAAATTAGAAAGACCATTGCCTTCTCGAGTATCCGTGCAACGTGAGAAAGAAGCAGAGAGACTAAAGAGAGAAAGAGACTTAGAGATGGAGCAATTAAGAAAGGTAGAAGAAGAAAGGGAGAGGGAAAGAGAGAGGGAGAAGGATCGAATGGCTTTTGACCAGAGAGCATTGGCTGATGCACGTGAAAGATTGGAGAAAGCATGTGCTGAGGCCAGAGAGAAGTCTTTACCTGATAAGTTATCGATGGAGGCAAGACTTAGAGCAGAACGGGCAGCAGTGGAGAGAGCAACCGCTGAAGCTCGTGAACGTGCAGCTGAAAAGGCTGCCTTTGAGGCAAGAGAGCGAATGGAAAGATCGGTTTCCGATAAGCAATGTCAGAGTTCAGGTTTCTTTGGTGAACGAATGGAAAGATCAGTTTCTGATAAGCAATTTCAAAATTCACTCTCTTTTGGTGCTTCAAGATATCAAAATTCTACTGGTAAAAAAAAAAAAAAAACTCTGAAAACGCTCTAGTTGTTTTATTTTTGCATCCCCCTTTAGCTTAACTCTTTATTCTTTTCTTTTGTCTCTTAAGGTACTGAAGCTGAATCGCCTCAAAGGTATACATCGAGATTGGAAAGGCATCGAAGAACAGCTGATCGTGTGGTAATTAATGCTTTTATTTACCAAATATTCATTCTAAAATCCGCAACATTCTAAAATCAACGTTCATATTGAATTGTTAACAGGCTAAAGCTTTGGCAGAGAAGAACATGCGTGATCTTGTGGCCCAGAGAGAACAAACAGAGAGAATTGTACAACCACCAAACCAAAACTCTTCTTCAACTTCACATGAAAGCCTTCAAATTTTGTCAATAATCATATTTTGTTTCTCTTTTCCAACAGAGAATCGCTGAAACCTTAGACACCGAAGTAAAGAGATGGTCAAGTGGAAAAGAAGGAAACATAAGAGCATTACTCTCAACACTACAATACGTAACGTTTCCTAACCGAACAACATAGAGATCAAAGTTAGATAGTTAAAAGCTATTTCTCAAAATCAAGTTTTCTTTGTCTTTGTTTGTTATGAACCAGATCCTCGGTCCCGAAAGCGGATGGCAACCTTTACCGTTAACAGAAGTCATAACTTCAGCAGCCGTGAAGCGAGCTTACAGGAAAGCAACACTATGTGTTCATCCAGACAAGTTACAGCAAAGAGGTGCAAACATTCATCAGAAATATATCTGCGAAAAGGTCTTCGATCTTCTTAAGGTAGTTCATGTTCTGTCACACCTTCTTACACAATCTCTGAATTGGTCATTCTAAAATTTGGAAATGTGTTAATTTACTAATAAATTTCCAGGAAGCTTGGAACAGATTCAACTCAGAAGAAAGGTAGAGAGAGCCTTGTGATGTTGATGTTGACCTTGACCTTGGTCGTCTGATTTTTTCTTTAATTTTTTTTTTTTTGTAAAGTCGTGCTTCTAGGTAGTTTAAGAGTAGATAATCCTCTATATTTTCAATTAGATTGTGCCTTAGGTTTATTTTTTCTATGATTGCCAATTTGCCCAGATGATCATTGTAATCATTTTTAATTGCTACATTTTGCTGTTGATTCCTAATTGTTACATTGTTTCTCTGCAAAAATCGAAAACTCCAAAACCAAAATCAGGATTAAATACCCATAACAAAAGTTTTAGTTATCTTGTTAACAAATATAAATCTTCTTTAACAAAAAAAATATAAATCTTAAGAATTGAAAAAATCAGAAGTATTTCTTTACAATGACTAAATGACAAATAATAGTTTTTGAATAAAAAAATATTCCACAATCATGCTATTCACACACACACACACATATAGATGTCTTTTGGTTTTAAATTAGATGGGTTTTTTGACGTTTTAAAATAAGATGTTTTCTTAACAAAATGTTATTCATTTATTTGACCCCACTTTGAACAATAATGTCTAGTTCTATAGTTTTCTAAACAGAGCGTTATGATTTATTTGACCCACTTTGAACAAAATAAACATGTTATTTTATCCCCTAATTAGATTTTAATATAAACCAAGTCTCGTGGAAGTTCCTTGATTAGTTTAATTCTCTAATTAAAAATTTAATAATAAACCGAGAGTCTCGTGGAAGTTCCTTGATGAGCATGAGGTCAAGGATTGCGTTAGAAGAGACTTGAAAAGTCAAAGAAGCTCGTCGAAACCATCCTTGTCTTCTCTTAAATTAAATAATTTTTTTTCAGGATTAAAATTGTCGGACTTTTCAAATTAGCTAGCAACCAAAGTCTGACCATTTCCACTTGAAATTAAATAAGATACAACAACCATATAATCTTATCACATCTCTCTCTATATATATATAAATAATACATTGATCAAACTCTCTCATTACAACGAACAACAACAACAATCATCTCTTCACTTCTCTATTCACATCATCTTCTTGAATTTTAAAAGATGCAAATGCTAAGAAGCTTGAGCACGAGGACAAGAAGCCGTCGTGGAGGCTACGAGAGAGTGACTGATGATTCAACTTTCAGTTTACTCGGAGCAAAGCTAAGAAGATCGACGAGTGTTCCTTACTACGCTCCATCTATAAAGCTTGGTGCTGGTGGTGTTCCGACCATTCTTGAGGAGCTTCCTCGTCAGAAGTCCAAGAAAGTTAAACCAACAGGCAAATTTAGCCACCCGATCTTTAGTCTTTTCTATGGAAAGAAGAAGAAGTCAACGACGACAAAGCCTGAGTTTTCTAGGTATCTTGAGTATTTAAAAGAAGGTGGTATGTGGGATGCTAGAGCTAATGCGCCTGTTATCTATTACAAGTAGATCGATATGAATTTGTTAAAAAAGATCAAGAAAGAGAGAGAGAGAGGGTGAAAGTTTTCTTTTATTTGTTTGGTTCAAATCTTTTTCAATTTGTGATGATATTTGTATATATATATATATTTCAATGATCCAATATTGTTTTAGAAGCATTTACAAGTATTGGAAACAAAATTGTATGCTTTTGAGCACATTTTTGATTGGAAATGATTTTGAGTTTCAAAAGCAATGGCTTAGACAAGTCAAAAGTCAAAATTGATGTGTCCAGCCGAAACGAAGCCGTTTATCTCTGTTGGTTACTTAGAGCTTAACAGTACAGAAAAAGCCACAATGAATAAACGTAGTTATCTGGCTTCATGATCAACTCTTCATAGCAATTGTAATAATGCAAAACAACCCAAGCAGCAAACACATTTATGTACAACTCTAAGTAGTTGTACATCTCTACGATATATTTGTTGTACAACAACCACACAGTTAAACAAGAAATGATGGTAGAGGCAAATGGGTGTTGCGCTGCCAAATTCGACGTACGAATTTTCTGAAAGTTACTGAACACACAATGCGCATATAGTAATTGACAATAGAAAAAGTACATTCATACGGAAAGTTTCACTTGCTTCCTTTTGCTCAAATGGTTGACTCATAATTTTTAATCTACAATTAGATATCAAGATTAATCTTATAAAATATTTTTCTTAATTAAATTGGACTCATCGTGTACATGTATTAAATTACAAAAATATGCATGAAATTACTAGAATATTTGTTCATATATTCTTTTATTTTTTAGTTTGTGATTGTATATTTCAATGATCCAATATTTGTTTATAAAGATTTATAAGGTATTGGAAACAAAATTGTATACTTTTGAGCATATTTTGTAGCTTATCTCTGTTGATTACGTGGAGCTTAAGGAGGCTTCACCTCAATCCGAAAATTCCAAAAAACCCTAAAAAGAAGAAAAAAAAAAATCAGATTTAGGATAGACATAGCTCGATTTCTTCGTCGAAATGTGACGTCATCTTTAGTTTCCGAGAAAGTTTCCATCTTCTCCGGTTAGAGAATTAGGTTTTCGAATCTCGAGGAAGGTAAATGTTAATTTTCTCTAGCGAATTAGATTCAAGGTGTTCTTTACTCAATTTGATTGTATCTGGACCTGAAACTAGTAAACTTGGTATACAAGAACCAAGACAGAGCAATTCAAGATTTGGTTCTGCAATGGTGCAGAGAGCATTTTAAGCTCAATTTTTTTTTTTTTGTAGTAATCAAACAAAATTCGGAACCAAATCGCTTTCTTCTACTTATCAGGTTGCATATTTCATATTCAGATATTTGCTACATATATAGCTAGGTTCCAATGTTTCAGAGCTTCTTTCTTAGGACAACAACAAATGTGATGGGTCTTATGTCTTCTTTAGCCAACTCTTCGTCAACCATTCTACTATATGTATCAAACAGCTTGTCAAGAATCTTTTCCCCAAAGTATTGAACAAGCATTGATTCTTGAACTGCTCTTACAGTCTTCGCAACGGCCTTACCATAACTGGTATCGTTCACGTTCTCTTTATCTTTCTCCACTTCTAACATCTCTAACCTCTCTAAGTCAAAAGACCCTTCTTTGTTCACTTCACCTTCTATCTCATCAGCACTCGGGGCGTAAAAATGCATATCGTAAGAATCAAGCTTCTCTTCCTCAGTCTCTCCCTACAAGTAAAATGGAAATCAAGATCCATATTTTTGTAAAAGCAACAGATGTATCTATCTATATACCTGTGCAACAAGATCTGCTATGGATCTTGAGAGAAGTTCCCAGAAGAAAGAGTTTCCTCTATCGACATGACCAGGACCTTCTCTTCCGAGTATTATGAGCACCATTCTTCCTGCAGCAACCATCTCTTTTGATCTACACCGGAGGAAAATGGAGAAATCTTCCTTGAATTGACTGTAGTAAGCTTCGGAAACAGCTTCAGAGCTCGAGGAGCAAATACTAACACAACCTTTGTTTATGGACTTGCCTTGCTCGTCATATAAAGCTGCAGGAACCTGCAAAGACCAAAAGAAACAACTTATTAGTATCTATATACTATATATGAATATATCTATATATAATTAATTACCTTGGAAAGCCAGTGTAAGCTATAAGAGGCATAGACAAAGTGGATGGTTTTTTCAGGGAAGAGTCTTCCATAGAATGATCCAGGGTAAGCTGCAATGAAAACTGAAGGGGAATCGCCATTGTTGTTGTCTCTCTTGAGCTCTATGTGGAAGTCTGGTAATGACTTGAATATGGAGTTGAAGTCATTTCCAGGGAGATCGTTAAGGAAGATGCTGAATTCTGGCAAGGGCTGGTTTGGGATCTCGCGGTGGTGAGCAACTTGGACGGTTTTGATGAAGTCTTTAATGGTGGAGAGTGTGTTTGGTCCTGAAGAACAACCTAGATCAGCTATTCCTAAGCTCTTGGGTCTTGTCTCTTTGTAGAGTTGTTGAAGTGTCTCTAGTGTTATGTGCTTTGCCACATCAGAAGCTTTCTTCTGCAAGATCAAAACAGCAACAAAAGTGATTAGAGAGAGTCAAAATTATGAACTAAGTGGAGATATGTGAGAATCTCAAGAACCTACCTGGAGGGAAGAGTTTCTGGCATAACTAGTTTTGCCATCTCCTCCTGTCATGTGAAACTCTCTCTCCAGATCCTTCTTATCCATCTCAATAACAATAAAAGTGAAATTTTTTGGGTTAGGGTTTGTTCTTTTGGTGTTAGAATTTGCTTTTCTTAAAGGAGAAATCTTTGGCCTGTCATTTCAATCTTCCATTACCCTACTTTTTTTTTTTTTTTTTTTTGCTGTTTTGTGTTTTCCATAAACTCTATTTTCTTTGGGACCGCTCCCTTTCTAAGCAGAGGTTTTGTTATGTTTGATTGTTGTGATCTTCTTCTAAGATTGCATAGGTTTCTTCTCCTTGGTGTGGTTCGCTGTGTTTGATAACCGTCTTGTTCCTTCATCGTGCTCGTTCGTGAGTTTGATGATTTTTGAAGGGTTGTGCCTCTCTCCTTGTACTTGCTTTCCTGATCTGTTTAGATAGGATCGCTTTTTGAAGGGTTCTATCTAGACGTTAAGTGACGCATCCGTCGTCGTCGTCGCATCCGGAAGCGTGTTCGTGGTTCTTGTATCTTGCTTGCCGGGTTATGAAGTCCTTGGTTTCGAGAGATCTGCTCTCATCATGATAGGAGGTGGTAGTTGTTATCTTTGGATTGGCCGCGGGCATCCTTTTTAAATCTCATTCACAGGTGCTTTTGAGGAAGAGGTTTCTTTGCTTTCTTTGGTTTATTGCTTCCCTTAGGATTTATGCCTTATTCCCTCTGTTCTTAGTTTATAGCGTCGTCCTCTTTCGATTCGAATTTTCTGCTTGGTATTTCTGATGTTTTTAGCTTCCCTTTCTTAGGGTTTAGTTTCCGGGGAAATCACGTCTTCCGCCGGCTTTAGTTTCTGGGGATTTTTCTTTTGTCCGCCAGCTTTAGTTTCCCTTGTTTGGGCATTTGTAATTCTCATTGTTTCCACAACAAGTTTAATTAATCAAATTTCAGATGACAAAAAAAAAAAAAAAGACTTGAAAATACGATGTGGGATTCGTTCATCATTGTTCATGATTCAACAAAGAGAAAATTTTCTTTGGGTGGATGAATTTAGTTTAGAAGGAGAAATGGTAGGTATAGCCCAAAGTGACCAAAAATAGGAATAAACAAAGTAGAAAAGGATAATGTTTCATGTAGATATAAAGGGTAAATTAGTCAAACAACATCATGATGGCTTCATGTAATGTTTGTACTTTCTTTACTCTGTTCTTGCTATCAGTGCTATGCTCTGTTTGCTTTGAGTGGTGGACTCTGTTTCCATAAGGACTTTTCGTTTTAACATAAACTAAAATTTCATTAGAAAGATTACTCTTGCTAGAATCTATTTGGTGAATTATATGAAAAATGGTGGAGTGTAATGTAAATGATCCTCCAAAACATAAAGAAAAGTATAGGAAACTTTGGGACAGAATATGATTAAAGGAGGAAGAAGATTGCTTGACTTTGGAAGGCAGAAAAAGCTAAATAAGAATGAGTGATGATGATTGGTGTGTGTGACCACCATTTCCTTCTCTTTCTCTCTCTTTCTTCCTTACCTTAAGGCTTTTTTAGTAGTCTTTCTTTCTCTCTCTGCCTTGCCTTTAAGATTTTAGTGGTGGTCATGAATGCTTATTGAGTAGTGTAGTGTAAATGCTTTGTTGGGTGAGAGAGTGTTGGTATGATAAGGTTTTTGTGGTTAGAGAGAGGGGGAATCACGCGTGTCGCTTGAGGGATTAATGGAAAACCGTAACGTATAGGCTTTGAAAACATTTATAACTTTATTTAATTAATAAACTAAACATATTTACATTCTACTAAAGCATATTTAAAATTTATTACAACTTCCATAAGAAAAAAAGAAAAAAAAAACACAATAAACATAACTTTGTTGAGCTATTTTATTGATTGAAGTACATACCTCAAGACTCTACGACTAAAAACGTTTGAGGTGTAAGGTTCAAAACATTCATTGTTCCCAAGAATCTGGCTGGTTGAAGCAGTTGGCATTAGTGCCACTAGAAGAGAATTTCTGATTACATTCTTTGAAATCATATCCATGAGAGCAGCCCAGTCCCAGCGGTCCGAAGGAATTACACTCCACGTAGCAGGTTGCACAACTCCCTGAAAGTAGATAAACCATCCAAGAAATTAGGAACAAGAATTTATGACTACGTTGTACATATATCGAAAGAATTGCTGGTTGTGATGCATATTTTACTCACAGGACTTCCTTGGTAAGTTTCATATGCACCTTCCTTCGTAGCAATCTCTGAAGATGACTTGAGTGCATGGTAGTATGTCTTTGTTAACAAAATGAACCAAGTAGTTAAGTATTGACCTCTGCTACCTTGTCAATATCAAATGAACGATTCATTGGGCCCAAACTGCCTACAATATTAGATGGATGCGAGTTCAAGGTGATGTCCTGATGTGTGAGATGTAAGAAATGTCAAGAGCTACAATTTTTGGACTCACCTTCACCCTTACAAAACCGGGGTAAGACAATAGATGCAAGATTACACACAGCTGTTTCTGCTGGACTTGTGTATTCAACGATTTCAGTGCATAAATTGGAAGACATTAATGGTATGCAGATTTTGTTGATTGCTTTTCCTGTTACATGAATCCCACACAAGAGTTTTAAAACTCAAAAAGTGGGAAACCACAGAAAATATGTTTATACAGAGGGGCAACAAAATTACAACTGTTTCTTACCTTGAAAAGCATGTATGGTGTTCCTGTTTTTACTTGGGATGTCAAGATTTCGTACCAAAGCTGCTGTTGTGCCTGGACAACCTTCTTAGCCTTACCCTAAAGATACAAACAAAGATGCTTCACATAACTGGTATTAATATAACAGGATTTTGAAAGGAAGCAGTAAATCCAAAAGAGATAAATCATTCACCACATTCTCATACTGAGTGTACAATTTCTCAAATTCTGCACCGCAACAATCTGCCAAACCTGGAGCTTCATTGGAACAAAACAGTGACCACTGTCCATCAGTCTGGACTCTCTCCATGAAAAGATATGGTATCCAAAGACCATAAAACAAGTCTCTAGCCCTGTGTTCCTCCTGAAATGGAAAAAAAAAAGGGTTAATTGTGAGCTATCTCCATGAATATATTATAGGGCAAATGACTAATGTTTTCTTGGTGCAACTGTACCTTTCCATGACATGTATACCTTTTCTCTTGCCTCCTCCTTGGTCAACATAACTAGCAGTAGCATTGAATACCCGAAGCACTGGAACAATACCATTACAAGTTTCCCTATTCCCATTTACTTTTTTCAACTTCTTTTCTCCGTCACACGAACTTTTGCCTCCTTCCTTCTACATCTGCTTTTTTTTTTTGCCTTCACAGAAAATAGAATTTCTTATCTGCTTTTTTCTCACCTCATTTTCCCAAATACAAGTATCTTCTTATTTATCGACAAAATTTTTGCAAGTAAATCACGATAAGAATGGAAGCAAACAATAACAAGAGCTACCAACCATCATTCAGAACTCTGAATCAGACCATACACCAAACAATAGAAATACACAATTCGGTATACGATCTACAAAATCAAGTGACATAATGCAAATCAAAGAATTGCCCCTTCTTGAAAGAGAGTTTTCAGTAATCACATATCAGAAAAGATACTTGATCTATTACAATAAGAATATGCTGTGCACAAGTTCTAAATGATAGGTAAAGCAAGTGAAGATTGGTACAGTTAATGCTAAGGCATCATACCTTAATAAAAACAGAAGCAATCTGAAGAAAAAAATGGCAAAAAATAGCCAAAAGCGGCAATTCATAAATAAGGGATCCAACTTCAATTAGAGAAACATACTTCTCCATAGATCATAGCTAATTGGTCAATTTTTAATGTAAGATACTAGCATAAACAGATTTTGTTTTAATTGTGTATCTAAAAGAACAAAAATCAACAAACGAACCTGAAGAACACAGCGATTGCTTACTCTTCAGTGAAGAGAACAGCTACAAAGAGAGGGGAATTATCTGCAGCAATTATCCAGATATATATTAAGCTACAGGCCGGAATATCACAATGTTGTATACAAATTCACAAAATCTTCAACAGAAAATAATATCAAAGAATAAACCAGGAAAAAACTATGAGCCAATAATCATACCAATTGAGTTTAAAACCGACAGGTCAATTTTCTCATCTCAATTAGTCCTGAAAAGTTACTTTGTTAGAGGTTCCACTCCCAAGCTTCTGGAACCACTTCCTTTTTAGTTTACCAGATTCAGGAATGATGCTTTGATCCATGTAAGATCCATAAAATGGCTGATAATTTAGCAAGAAGAAACATATTGTCTAAATTAGTAGTTCTCAGAAGTATATAAATCCTATGACAGAAGATGGAGCAAAGAACCTGAAAAGAAATTACATGCAATGAGAGGATATAACAAACTTGGAAGCATAAGTTTCAGACATTGAGAGAAACAGAATATAAAACCTTAACGGTATATGAGAGAGGATCAAGTTCAGAGACAAGATTGGCACACTCAATTGTCCCCCTAATCTCGCCGCCTTCGGGGCTTCTCTTCAAGGAAATCTCCGCACACCAAAGCTCCAGCCTCTTAGTACCAGGGATATGCACCTTGCGAATACAAGGAAAATCGTCCTTGTGAATTTTAGGGATATGCACCTTCCAGAAGACGACAATGTTCCCACGAGAGTTGGTGGTCAGTCTGCTGAAACCATTTTCGGTAGCAGAGTAGAGCTTCCACCCGAGCATTACGGTCTCAGAAGAGTAGTGCCCTCTTAAACCAAATAAAAGCCACTGCATATCATCCAAACCACTCACCTCCCTCCAATCCAACTTGTCTGGCTCACACCACAGTATTCTTCCGCGAGTACCACAACAGTATAACAGTTTACCTATGGCACACCAGTCTTTTCTGTTTCCCGGCTTAGAATCCTGATTCCCTCTTCTCCATATACCTTGACGTGGCAGGTAGTAGAAGCTTTGATCCTCCTCGTCCACCGCATAAACTTTACCTTCCATGACCAGAGTTTTGTCGATGATACTTGTGTTGTGGCGTATCTCTGGATCATCAGGTAATGGCAAGGTATCCCAAGTTTGGGTCTGTGGGTCGAAAACCTCTGCCCAGTTGGAGGAATCGACCTCCTCCTCCTGGCAGCCTCCAGTTGCCGTCTACGACGTTTGCCGCAGCGGAAGCGCGAGGCACTCTCATGGATGGGACGCGTCGCCAGGTGTGAGAGAGACAATCGAGAAGCAAGACATCCGAAGTGGGGTTTCCGTGTCTGAGTCCACCGATTACATAGATCCCAAAATCCAGCTCTACGAAAGAGGACGATTCTGGAGGCTGATAGGGATGCGACAGGATCGGTCTCAGCCGCTGATTTACAGACTTGTTATCTAGAGTAGGACCTCCACGGCGGAGGATGAACCAGCGTGGAGTTGGGTCAGGACGAATGCTTAAGCAGACATACCAGTACTCCTCGGTACAACCCATAAGCTCACGCGCGCGGCAGAGCTCAGGAGAAACCACGAGAGAGCGGTGGCTCTTGGAGGTCAGAGACAAAGACGCGCTATCCAATCTCGAGAGGCGGGACAAGCAGTTCAGAGCAACATCGTGTGGCAACGACGATAGCCAAGACGGAGACAGAGACGCCTCCTTCTTCTGTCTTTTATTGTGCGGCGGACCACCGGCGTAATTGGACATCGTTACAGTATGATTGTGTCACAAAACAATCCCTGGGGATAAAATCAATGCTCCGATTCTCCTATCTTGTTTTCGGTTGATTGATTGATCTCCTGAATTCAGCGGCTGACGACTTTTGGGGTTGAAAATTTTTCAAAGATTCGGACAAGAAGCTCTTTTATAACTACTTTCAGTTTTTGATCTCCGATACCGACTTTGACAAGTTTTTTTTTTTTTTTTTGGTCGTATAACGGATAAGCTTAGTTTAACATTAAACCAAAAAAGAAAAGAAAAGGATAAGCTTAAATCTCGTACCAAAGGTTAGTTTAATCGAAAAAATTGAAGGAATATAGTACAAGTGGAGTGGCTGTTGAATCATTGGGCCTCTAACAAAGCCCATATTTAAAACTCAAGACCATTCCATTAAAATGACGTCGTATTAAAGCAACTAAAATTCGTTAGGTCAATAAATCAATATCTTCTGCTCCAATCAATTGGGATTTACATTGAATCATACATATAGTTCCGACAGAGGAAGCTTATTTACTCTTAACACTTAAGACTTAAGTGTAATTTTTGTGATTTTGGATTGGATTTAGCTTTTAGATGTCATGTTTGATGTTTTGTTCTCTTTATTTGATCATTTGAGCATATACAATGATTTAAAACTTCGGGTATTGGAGTCATATTTCGGGTTTATGGGTAATTTTACCCATTTAGACTCGAAAACAATGGGGACCCAAATTTTTCGGATTTTTTTGGTTCTCATACCTATTACTCAAACCGACCCGAACCCGACGGTACCCGAACCCGACCGAAACCGAATATTTAGAAATACCCGAATGGGCCAGAAATTCAATATCCATTCAACCCGAACCCGACCGAAACCGAATCTTTAGAAATACCCGAATGGACCAGAAATTCAATGCCCCATTCAACCCGAACCCGAACGGATTACCCACATGCCCAGGCCTAGGTGTTGTCATTGTCATTCTCCTCTGTCGGAACTCGGAAGTCATATCCTCTTCCTCGTGTTTAAGGACTTATCATTTACAACCTAAACTAAAACGTTTTTGTTTCTTCGAAAGATTTCTTTGACTCTTGCTTATGTATTGGATGTTCATATCATCACATGGTTTAGCTAATGCTGAGTTATATTTATGATATGATATTATGGTTGAACAGAATAGGAATAATATATGTATAGTGTAATTTAAATGTTACAAAAAATTATAGAGAAAGTAGGGGAAACTTTGGGATCGAATATGATTAAAAGAAGGTTAATAAAAAGCTAAACAAGAATGAGTGATGATGATTGGTGTGTGTGTGACCACCATTCCCCTCTTTCTATCTCTTCCTTACCTTTAGGCTTTAGTACTCTTTCACTCTCTCTCTCGACCATAACCTAAGGCTTTTAGTAGTCTTTCTTTCCCTCTTTTCATTTCCCTTTAAGACTTTAGTGGTGGTGATGAATGCTTATTGAGTCATATAATTAACTTTAGTGTATATGCTTTGTTGGGAAAGAGAGAGTTTGATAGTTTTGGTACGAAATGGGTCTGTGTTTCGAGAGGCACTCACGCGTGTCCTTTGAGGGATTAATGCAAAGCCGTAACGTATCAATCTTATTCTGTGGTAGGAGTTCTCATAAACGTTCATATAATCTCTTCTTAAACCATGATCTTGGGATTTTTATTTTTGTGTGTGTGGTGAAAAGATAATCTAATTGTTCGCTTTCTTGTTAGATTAAAAAAATTGGTTCGAGTAGATTTTGAACTTAGTCACTATACCAAGGTTAGTTGATTCTCTAGAATCCAACTTGTATATTATAAGTTTATAACTTTTAGATTACAAAAGAAAATGAATAGACGGTGGACAAAAGTAGACCATAAAGGTTTGGAATTTAGTAAAGTCTCATCCATTTTTTTGTTACCACTTCAATATCTCCATAAAAAACTGGGTTCTTGGGCTCTATGATTTCCAACGAGAAGCAAGTTCAAGTATATGTACATCAATTTCAAAGCTACACAAAATTAAAGTGATAGGGCATTATATAGCTAGGAAATGATATTGTTATGTGAATGGATCATATGCAAAATATTTAAACTGATAGTTATCCTCTATTAATCAATTAAAAAATAAATAATCAGTGTACAAATAAAAATCCAAGTGACAAGGGGAATGTGTCTTTAGTCAAGTGGTTAAATCCATTTGACTCCGCTTTCCCCAGCGGATTTTGACTCCATTAAATCGCGTTATCCCGCGTAGTAAAGATTGGCTATGGATCGGACTTTATTGATAAAAAAAAAAAAAAAAAAAAAAATCCAAGTGACAAATCTAACTGCAATGTTCAAAAGGTCAAATATCTGCATACGACAAATTAGTGATTGTGTGCTGTTGAAACACTGGGGCTCTAGGCCCATATTTAATACTTAACGCGTCGTATCGATGAACGAACACACAGATCTGGGCCCAAGATTCCCCTGACGTATTACGAACATAGACAAATCCGCTCGTCTTCCTCTTTTCCTTTTTTTTTTTTTTTTTTCTCTGAAATTGAATTTTTTTTTGGCTCTGCGTTATCAAAAATCTCGAGAAAACGTTGAAAGTCAATCTTTTTGCATCGCCAAATTTGAAAACACTCCTCGTGTGTTTGACACTCTCGTGGGCACGATACCTTGTGCTCCTTCTCGATTTTGCCACACAGAATCCAATTGGGATCAGGTAACATTCCTCGTTTATGTGTCGGATCTAATTGTAATCATATACTTTCTTAATCTGTTCTCCGAGATTTCGATTTCTCGTTGCTCAGTGATCCGATGACAGATCTTTCCTGATACGTTTTGTCGTTTTTGGGGATTCAAAATTGCTACTTTTTGTTGTTTACTGATCTGAATTTTGAAAAAATTTGAATACTAATTTGAAGATTGGGTTTTTGTAGGTTTGCCCAAAGTTGAGCTAGCTGCCCTTTTGCTCGATTCGTCGAGCAAATCAAGACTATAGAAGAGAAAAGTACAGAGCTTTATTTAGCAAATTAGCAATGGCTTCGAATCTCGTGGAAATGTTTAATGCTACTTTGAATTGGGTTACTATGATGCTGGAGAGTCCTTCAGCTAGAGTTGTCTTATTTGGTTTCCCAATCCGAGGTATAGATTTGAAGAAACAGCTTTAGGTGAACTTGTGTGTCTATCAAAGTTTTTAGGATATTTGAGATTACTAAAGATTTCAACTCTTTTCTTTTGTTTCCAGGGCACTTCTTTGTGGAAGGGTTGTTGGGTGTTGTCATTGTCATTCTCCTCACTAGGAAGAGTTACAAACCTCCCAAGCGACCATTGACCGAGCAGGTTCTGTCTCAGATCCTTTCATCATATTGGTTTGATAGATCATAGGATTTGGTTCTTGTATCATCTCTGATTAGTTTTGGAAACAACCCTTTGTGTGGTATATTGTTGAAATGTATTGAGTTTTTGGGGGTTTATATTACGCAGGAAATAGATGAGTTATGTGATGAATGGGTTCCTGAAC
Organism: Arabidopsis lyrata subsp. lyrata; assembly: GCF_000004255.2. Classification (NCBI taxonomy): domain Eukaryota; kingdom Viridiplantae; phylum Streptophyta; class Magnoliopsida; order Brassicales; family Brassicaceae; genus Arabidopsis; species Arabidopsis lyrata. Next base: position 1,819,427 of record NW_003302549.1, read on the forward strand.
CTCTTATACCTCCAATTACTGAAGACATGAAGCATGAGCCACCAGTTCTTGAAAGGTACCCTAGAAGACTTCTCTGTATTTCGTTTTGTAGCATGTTTCTGTTATGCTTTAAGATTCTGTTGGGTCCATACAGTGCTGCTGGACCGCATACAACAGTTAATGGCAAAGATGTGGTGAATTTTGCCTCAGCTAATTATCTTGGGCTCATTGGCCACGAGAAGTTGCTGGTAACGTGAAGCTAATTTGTTTTCAATACACTCTCTTCTGTTTGAATAGTTTTATTTAAGATTAGTCTTATGCCAGGAATCATGTACTTCTGCATTAGAAAAATATGGTGTCGGTTCTTGTGGTCCTCGTGGATTCTATGGTACAATTGGTAAGAAGTCAATTATTTTTCTAGATAAATACTTTGGTTCTTCCATTAGCTTGCTTCAAAAGGGTTCTTACTATTTGATTACTTCTCTTGACTAGATGTCCATCTTGACTGCGAAACCAGAATATCAAAATTTTTGGGTACTCCTGATTCAATCCTCTATTCTTATGGACTTTCCACGATGTTCAGCACAATTCCTTGTTTCTGTAAGAAAGGCGATGTCATTGTTGCGTAAGTACACAATTTCTTAAAACGTCTTTCTACTTATTAGATTATGTTAGTAGAAATCCCAGGATTACATTGAATTTCCTTGTTAATACGGGTCTTTGTTTGAAACTTTTTTTATCTCGAGATTAAACTAATATTTGTCTTATCAATTTTCTTAGTGACGAGGGTGTTCACTGGGGAATACAAAATGGACTTCAGCTTTCAAGAAGTACAATTGTGTACTTCAAGCACAATGACATGGAATCCCTTCGAAGTACCCTTGAGAAAATCATGACAAAGTACAAGCGCTCAAAGAACTTGAGGCGTTATATTGTAGCTGAAGCTGTATATCAGGTATTTGTAAACACCTCGCTGTTTTCTTTCCTCTCCTGCTTCCATATTTTGAAAGTTCTCCCTGAACTCTGATGCTTACCCATTTGTCTTTGGGTATGTTAAAATCTACAGAATTCTGGTCAAATTGCGCCTCTGGATGAGATTGTAAAACTAAAAGAGAAGTATCGGTTTCGTGTTATATTGGATGAAAGCAACTCTTTTGGTGTGCTTGGCCGTTCTGGGAGAGGTCTTGCAGAGCATCATAGTGTCCCTGTACGTATGAATGACACACATTTTAGTAGTGTTCTCATTTGCTAAACCTGATGCTAAAATTTTTACGGCGGTTTATCTTTAAACAGATTGAGAAGATAGATGTTGTGACTGCTGCAATGGGCCATGCATTAGCCACAGAAGGTGGATTTTGCACTGGGAATGCTCGCATCATCGATTACCAGGTAAACATCGATCATGCTGTTTAACTAATTACAAACAAAATCGAAAACTACCGATTATAGAAACTTAACTCACGCTGGGACTCTCAAATGCACAGAGGCTTAGCAGTTCAGGATATGTGTTCTCTGCTTCTTTGCCACCATACCTTGCAAGTGCTGCTATCACCGCCATTGATGTCATTGATCAAAACCCGGATATGTTAGTTAAGCTGAAGCAAAATATTGCTCTGTTATGGAAAGGTTTGATCTTTCAATCTAATTAAGCAACAATTAGAGTTTGATTTAGTTTGTCATCTTCCTCTGAGTGAAAACGAAATGCTGGGAACAACGCAGGATTGTCAGATATCAAGGGGATGTCGTTAACAAGCAACCGGGAATCGCCTATTGTTTTCTTAAAATTAGAGAAATCCAGCGGTTCAGCTAAAGACGATTTGCTTCTACTTGAGGAAATGGCGGACCGTGTAAGTTCATTGTTTCTTTGCAAAACCAAATCTAGACCCTGTCCCCATTTCTTGACATTACTAGATGCATGCAGGCTCTGAAGGAAGACTCGTTGTTGGTTGTGAGTTCTAAAAGATCATTTCTTGATAAATGCCGGTTACCTGTGGGAATCAAACTCTACGTTTCTGCGGGACATTCGGAGTCCGATCTTCTTAAAGCATCCGAGTCGCTGAAGAGACTTGCTTCAGAACTTCTACTCAAGTCTTAAAACACCAAACTCTTTTTCTTCAAGAACAACACTAAGGGAACTCTTTCAACACATGCGCTTGAGATTATAGACAACAGAATCCGCAGACTCAACAGCTTGCAGATGTTCATAGCAGATTCCTAAACCGGTTCTCTACTTTCAGTAATGGGCTTGTGATTTATCTGAAGCTAAATTGACGAAGGAGGATTATCGAAGGCAATGGCTTCTTGTTCTGACATTTATGAAAAATTTTCCAAATGTTTTTCATTTGATCATTTGAGTTCTTTCTTTTTCTCTTATACCCTTAATGATCAAGTAGCTTTAGTGTTGTTGCAGAAATTCAAAAACTTTCAATTTATGGGAAAACTAAAAAGTTCATGTTCTAACTCCACTCCAGCCTCTCAAAGGCTTTCTGTGTTTCTTGCGGCAAAAGAAAGGTTTTGCATAATACCTCTCTCAAATCTCAATAAGTATTGACACATGTCAGTATAACACTCGTGTGCGTATATCTATCTTCCTCTGTTTCTAAATTTGTATAATTAGAACTGCATAACAAAAAAAACAAGAAAACTGCGACCAAAAAAAGAAGAAGAATCAATGGTTGGGGAAAGAGAGAATATGAGGATGAGGTGGAGCTTTACCTCGACGTTAATGGAGCCGAGAATCCAAAGGAACGATTTTGAGAGATTTTCGGAACAATCTCACTCTCCTTTTTATCTTTCTCCTTCCTCTCATTTCCACTTTGCAGAGGTATTTTTTATCTCTCTGTTTTGTTCTGTTTCTTTCCTTCATGTTCATCGTTGTTTTTCGAATTTGATTTGTAATAAGGGAATGTGAATTTCTTGCAGGAATTTGGCAAAGGGCATTGGTTAAAAATAATAAGACACTCTCGTTAGAGTGCTCGTCCCTCGTGCCCTTATCTGCCTAATTCCAACTATCTGGCAAATCATGACTTTGATCCAAGGTAATCAACCACAAGGAAGAGACTTTTTAGTTCTCTGTTCTTGATCCTCTGTTTTGTTATCTTCTTGTTCTTGATGTTGTTTTGTGTTGGGGTTGTTGTGTTTTTAGATGCCGAGTTGAAACCAAGGATGGGTTCTTTTAAGAAGAGGAGCTCCTCTAAGAATTTGAGGTATTCAATGACAAAGAGAAGGAGAAGTAGCAAAGTGATGTCTGCGGAGATCATCGAAGATGTGCATGACGCCGAGGAGTTGAAAGCCGTTGATGCCTTTCGCCAATCGCTTATTCTCGATGAGCTACTCCCGGAGAAACACGACGACTACCATATGATGCTTAGATTTTTGAAGGCAAGAAAATTTGATCTTGAGAAAACCAAACAGATGTGGACTGAAATGCTTAGATGGAGGAAAGAATTTGGTGCTGACACTGTCATGGAGGTATGATTATTATTCAAGAGGAACGTTTTGCAGACTTGACAATGGTCTCTTTGAGTACTAACACTTTCTTCTTTGGTTTTGTGTATTTAAGGAGTTTGATTTCAAGGAAATTGATGAAGTGTTGAAATACTACCCTCAAGGACACCATGGAGTTGACAAGGAAGGACGACCTGTGTACATTGAGAGGCTTGGTTTAGTAGACTCTACCAAGTTGATGCAAGTCACAACCATGGATAGGTATGTTAACTACCATGTTATGGAGTTTGAGAGGACCTTCAATGTTAAGTTCCCAGCGTGCTCTATCGCCGCAAAGAAGCATATTGATCAAAGCACAACTATTCTTGATGTCCAAGGAGTGGTATGTAAAAGTTCCACAAAATCAACAGAAACTTATACTAGTTATAGCCAAAATATTTCATGGTCTTCTTCTTGTTATAACAGGGACTCAAAAACTTCAACAAGGCTGCAAGAGACTTGATTACTCGTCTTCAAAAGGTCGATGGTGACAACTATCCTGAGGTGTGATTTATATCTCTACTCCTCAATTATCTTCCATTGGTGAACTTATTTGATCTATGAACTAAGAGTTTAAATTTCTGAACGTCTTTGGATCAGACCTTGAACAGGATGTTTATCATCAATGCTGGCTCAGGATTCAGAATGTTGTGGAACACGGTTAAGTCCTTCCTTGACCCAAAGACTACAGCAAAGATCCATGCAAGTATTCAAAACCTTCTACTATTGAATCTTCTTCTGAATGATATTAGTTTTAAAGTAACTGGCTTTGTTTGAATACCAGGTTCTTGGCAACAAGTACCAAAGCAAGTTGCTTGAGATCATTGATGATAGGTGAGCTCTGCAAGAAGAATAGCATACAAATTAATCCATATTATTGATAACTGATGTTCTCATATCATTTGGTGACCAGTGAACTTCCTGAATTTCTTGGAGGTTCATGTACATGTGCTGACAATGGTGGCTGCATGCGCTCTGACAAAGGCCCATGGAAAAATCCAGAGATCATGAAGGTGAATGATTCTTAAGACAACTATAGCGACAGAAAAAATAACGACAAGAGTGAACCTGATTTTGCAATTGTTTCTTACAGAGAGTTCACAATGGTGATCACAAATGCTCAAAAGGATCCAAAGCTGAAAACTCTGCAGAGAAGACCATCCCTGAGGTCTTGCTTACTTTGAGCTTATCTATATTTCTTGAATATTTTCCTTTCCCTGAATCTTGATCACTCCTTCCAATGCTAATACTCTATGATCTTCCAGGAAAATGCCTCTACAACAGAGCCGGCTTCTGAAGAGGAAAAGGCTTCCACAGAGGTCGAAATTGTAAGAATGGCCAACCTCTAAATTCTTGATATCAAGTTTTGCTCATCAAAATAACCAACGTTTTTCATATTCTCGTTATTCGTTTCTCGCAACTCAGGTCCCAGCCGCTCACCCAGCTTGGAACATGCCAGAAGCTCACAAATTTTCCCTCTCAAAGAGTATGATGATGACTCTTGTGCATCCATTTTTTCTTGAAATTTGGTTGTTGTATGTCAAAGTTAAGACATATGAGCTTTAACGCTTCTTGTTATTTTGTAAGCAGAAGAAGTTTACGCCATTCAAGAGGCGTGCAACAACGCTACAACAGAAGGAGGGAGGTCACCCATTTTCACTGGGGTCATGGCTCTTGTGATGGGTGTTGTCACCATGATTAGAGTGACTAAAAACGTCCCAAGGAAACTAACCGAGTCAACCCTATACTCGAGCCCCGTGTACTGCGATGATGCGTCAATGAACAAGAGTGCGATGCAGTCAGAGAAAATGACTGTACCAGCAATCTCAGGGGAAGATTTCATGGCCATCATGAAACGAATGGCTGAGTTGGAACAGAAAGTGACCGTCTTAAGCGCGCAGCCAACAGTTATGCCTCCGGATAAGGAAGAGATGCTTAACGCTGCCATTAGCCGGTCCAATGTATTGGAGCAAGAGCTTGCTGCCACCAAGAAGGTACATATTTTCTCAATCATTAACATAAACTTGCTCCATTAAAGCTTTTTAATGCTAATTTTCTTTTGAATGCAGGCTTTGGATGATTCTCTTGGTCGTCAGGAGGAGCTCGTGGCGTACATCGAGAAAAAGAAGAAGAAGAAGAAGCTGGTAAGTCTTTTGTAACTTGATTTATGTTTAGACTTGAGACACAAAGCCAGCAAGTGTTGTAATGCTCTCTGTGACTGATCTATTGTTCTGCTTTTTCTTGGAACAGTTCAACTACTGGTGAGTGAGGAACCATGAAGGGAAAGCCTCTTGAAGAAATAGAGGATTAATGGTGGATTGATAATGCTTTATTTGTTTGATTGTATCCAAATGTCTCTGACCAATGCGCTGAAATCGTCAAAGCCAAGCTTATTGTAAAACCAATTTCTTGTTTTCTTATTATTAAAGAATGTTGAAAACGAAAGAAAGTTTTGTTCTTTCTCTGTGTATATTATATTATATACCTTCTTATAAAATTAACATGTACATCAAATTGCAATTTTCTTTTGTAGCTTCCTCCTAGTTAATACACAATTATAACTTAAGTCTTCGATCTTCTTCATCACAGAGGGGTAATTGCCAAATAAACTCAAGAAGTAAAAAAAAGGAAACAACAGAGAAGAGTTTTATTTTAAGAAAAAGGAAATTTGAATCCTAAACACATGTCAAAAAAAAAGGAAAGTTGAGTTTATAAATAGTCTCATCGTTGAGGGGAAAAAAAAAAAAATAGTCTCATCGTTTAGTATCATTGATCATCACAAACAAACCAGAGTGACCCATGGAGAGTAGACTCTTATTGATTCCTTCTGCCCGAGCGTTCAAGATGCAATTTCATGCTCTGGTTTTTCGATTCTCTTGTTCGATTTCATCTTTGATTTCTTCAAATTCCATGAGTTGTTGATCTTCGGCTCCAACTTGTTCGATGTTTGATTTTGTCGTTGCTCTTCACCAACAAGACCGGAAAAGAGAAGAGCGTCGTGGTGCAACATGATACGGACTCTTCTTCGTTTAGAATGGAAATTAAAGCCAACGGTGGGTGGTCAAGTCTAGTGAAAGATCTCACAAGCATCAATCATGTCTCGAAAAATCTAACGGAGATTTTGAGAGGACTTCGGTGTTTGTAACGGCTGGAGCGGCAATTGACGACGGAGATGGCGATTGAGGAGGTTGATTGATCGGAGATGTTGTTTTTCAATCGCACGGTGGTGGAGAAATCATCAAATCAACGAAGCCCAACAAAAGGAATTTCAGCCCATCAAGCCCATGAAACTACATCCCATGATATTCGTCAGAGGTCATTTTCTATCCCATCCTAATATTCATTTTAAGTAATTTCTTATTAATTTTAACTAAAAAGTTTTCTTTTATTATAAATAATATTATTTTAAGTAACCGTTTTCAAACTTAAGTGTTAAATTTAAATACGTGAAAACTAACCGGATTTAGCATCCCGTCATTTGTTCCGTAAGTCTTGTGGTGTCATAAATGCGACATGTTTTCACGTATTTAAATTTAACACTTAAAGACTTTTTTAAAACGTTTTTTTCTTGTGTTTGATTTTTTTATTTTTTTATTTTGATACTAAATTTACATAATGATATACAAAAACTAACCGGATTTTGGATCCAGCATTAGTCGTTAGCGATTCCAAATATTCAACTTGTTTTTCGTATCATTATTTAGATTTAATATCAAAACGATTAAATTAAAAAAACAAACACAAATAATTAAGTTTTAAAAGAGTATTTTTTTACTATACAAATATTTTTATAGATAAAATGTTTTCAAACTTAAGTGTTAAATTTAAACACGTGAAAATTAACCGGATTTAGCATCCCGTCCTTTGGTCCGTAAGTCTTGTGGTGTCATAAATTCAACATGTTTTCACTTATTTAAATTTAACACTTAAATACTTTTTTAAAACTTTTTTTCTTGTGTTTGATTTTTTTTTTTGATACTAAATTTACATAATGATATACAAAAGCTAACAGGATTTTGGATCCAACATTAGTCGTTAGCGATTCCAAATATTCAATTTGTTTTTCATATCATTATAAAGATTTAATAAAAAAAATTAAATTAAAAAAACAAACACAAGAAAAAAAGCTTTCAACTAAAAGTATTTTTAGTTATACAATATATTTTTATAAAAATAAATGTTTTCAAACCGAAGTGTTAAATATAAATACATGAAAATTAACTGAATTTAGCATTCCATTTTTTGATCTGTAAATTTTGTGGTGTCATAAATTCAACATGTTTTTACGTATTTAAATTTAACACTTCAATATTTTCATAAATAATGTTATAAAAATTGATTTGATTTGATTTTTATAAATAGTGTTTTTAATAATACTTGGTTTTTGGTCTATCATATGCTCAAAAATATTTTTAAGAAATCTCTCGACAAAAAAAAAGAATACATGTACATCAAATTGCAATTTTCTTTGTGCTTAATACAATAATACTACACGAATTGTTTTATGTATTGTATGACGTCACCAGATTAGCGGAAACTTCTGACTAAAGTGGGTCCCACCAAGAGCTTAACACTACTCGACGAAATCCACGTGGCATGTTTCATGCATCCACGTGTTTTTTATATGCTTATCTTATTTCTTTTTTTGGTAAGCTGCTTATCTTATTTCTTGAGCGTGCTCAAAGAGTAAAAATATTGATTGGCTTCCAAAAATCTCCATTTTATAGCTAACTAGATATGGACCCGTGCAACGCACGGGTTGCCGGTCGAAATGATTATTTTGAACATTTTTATTTTATTTTTGTAAGCTTAAATAAATATCTATAAACATATATATTTTAAAAAATGCAGCATAACTATTTCTAAATATAGATTTATTAGCATAATGCAAAAATATAAAACACTATTTGTAATTATGTTATACTAATTATTAAATCATCTAATATAAATATTGGTCAATTTATAAAATTATATAATTCTTTGCTTATTATAAGTTATGAAGTCATAAATATTCATATGTTGTATTATTGAATTTTAATAAGTTATTTATATCCATCGGAAGAGTGTGTTACATCTTATAATTTCAATATGGGCAAGATGGAAACAAAACTATGACAATAAGAAAAGATAAAACTATATAGTTACGTAAATATATGAACGATATATGTATAATATGTAAACATATAGTATGAGATACGTAAATATATGATTTTGTTTAGAAAAGTTTGACGTCATAATAAAATTGTGACAATAAAGGAAGAGAAAATATGAGACCGTCTATATCCATGTCATTTAACTTTACTTGATAATATGAAATATCCTCGACTGAAAGAAAAAACTTTATAAAGAATTAGAGAATATACACTAAATAACTTAAGACTGAAAAAAAAAACAAAAAAAAAAAACATAAGACTAAACATTATCTATTTGCTACATGATTTTTGTCATTTTTGGCTCATATTATTAATTTATTCGTTTTCTCTTCTTTCTAATTCTCAAATCTCTATGTTTCTCTCATTAGATTTCTCTTATTTTTGTTCGAACTTCTATTTCTTTTCCTTCTCTTCCTCTTGTCGGATTTCTTCACGACCATATCTTTATTTTTTTTTTCCCTATCTACATTTCTCACATTTGTCGGGCATCACCACCGAGTCTCACTACTTGACCCACCACCACAACTAAATCTCACTACTATCACAATCACCACCACCAACAATACCGAATCTCGCTAATTCTGACTCACCACCTTCTCTTATTACTCCACCTTCTTTATCTCCTCCGACATTGGACCAAGCCTCTCTGACAATAACTCTAGTCTATGTCTATCGCTGTTCATCATTATAAATTTGCCTTAATTGCCATATATTCATTAGATTTGAATATCACATGCTATTTTTAGGAAAACATCGTGATTCGAAATATTTTTTCTATAATTGATATGATATAACATCGTTAAAAATTAGTTTCTTTGATGAGTAAAATATGAGATAATATATTTGTTTATTTAAAGGTAACTATTTACAATCCTTTTTCTTATAGGATTAATAATTGATTGTATAATTTTCTTAATTTTTTTCTATTTTAAAATCTTTTTCTTGTACAGGTAGTAACTTATAAATAAAACGTTTATCATAATTTTATTATTTCATTTTTTATGGAAAATATACATATAATTTCCTTATTTATACATATAATTTTCTTATTATAATCTTTTTATATTCTTAAAACTATTTAAATATATATTTTTGTTATAATTATCTTTTAAAAACAAAAATTTTGTTTGCTAAATGGTAAAAACTCTTATGGAAATATATGTACAATTTCCTTAAAATTAGCTTTCTAAAAACAAAAATTTTGTTTGCTAGATGACAAAAACTCTTATGGAAATATATGTACAATTTCCTGTAATTAGCTTTTTACATTTAAAAACAGTTTAAAATTTTAATTATCTTTTTACTTTTTTTTTTTTTAAAAAGGAAAAATTTATTTGACACATGTCAAAATCTCAGATCGAATAATTTGACACGTGTCACGATCTCGTGAGTTATTAACTTTGAAAACCATACTTTATATAATAAAAGAGTTATTAACTTTGAAAACCATACTTTATATAATAAGATAGACTAATAATGAACTTCTAATTTCAGTAAAATTACTTGTGAAAATAAAAAGACTAATTACTTCAAACAATTTTTTTTTTTGGTGAGTTACTTCAAACAATTTTTGTGATATTGTTTGTATATACCAATTTCGATTCTAAATTAATGAAGACTTTAATCAAATTTTAATAATTAAGAGACAGCATGCAACTTCACATATCTTCTCATTTAAAATAATTAAATGACCGTCCGATATTGGCTTTTTATTTATATATATTTTAATTAAATATCAATCTATGAATAAAACTGAATATTCGGAAAATCGAATTAATAGAACAATTAGGAGAAGATTAACGTATTAAGCTCGTCGTCCTCTTCTTCTCCCTTTCTGGTATGGGCGCTCAAGATTTCTCTCTCAATATCTTTGCCTTTGAATTTATCTGATCCATAATAATCTCTGGATAACGACGAAGAAGAACCCATGTCCTCTTCTATAATTGCTTATAGGTATGGCGAATTGACGATACTGAGACTTTATCTTTGTTTGGTGTTTTGCTAGTTTACTAATTCGTCAAGTGTTTGATGATAATGACTCTTGAAAAAAAGTTTACTTTATCTTCTTCTCTTCTTCTGCTTTTGGTAGTCGTGTAGTTAGATTGATTGCTAAGTAAAGCCAAGATTTTTCTGGCTTCTTTTTCAAGAGGAATAACGTAAGCGAGCAAAAAGCTCCAATTATTGTCGGGAAGCAAGCTTCGATTCTGTAGTTTCCTCCCAATAAAAAAAAAAAAAAAAACATTTTTCTATAAACCCTTTCCAAATTCTGTGGATTAGACAAAAAAAAAAAGAAGGATTATTTTTATAAACCTTTTTGATTTTAGCTACTCTGTTTTTGTACTCTGTTTTTGTTAGGTGATTTTAGCAAAGAAGAAGAAGAATGGCGATGCTAGTTGATCCTCCAAATGGGATTAGACAAGAAGGGAAACATTACTACACGATGTGGCAAACATTATTCGAAATCGACACTAAGTATGTTCCGATTAAGCCGATTGGAAGAGGAGCTTATGGTGTTGTTTGTTCTTCAATCAACAGAGAGACCAATGAGAGAGTTGCTATTAAGAAGATCCACAATGTGTTTGAGAATCGCATCGATGCTTTGAGAACGTTGAGAGAGCTTAAGCTTTTAAGGCATGTGAGACACGAAAACGTTATCGCCCTTAAGGATGTTATGTTGCCTACTCATAGGTACAGTTTCAAAGATGTTTATTTGGTCTATGAGCTTATGGATTCTGATTTGAATCAGATCATCAAATCTTCTCAGTCTCTTTCCGATGATCACTGCAAGTACTTCTTGTTTCAGGTACGTTGGTTCGATACATTTTCTGTTTGTCTTGTTAAGCTTTGGTTTGTTGACTAGATTGTATCTTTTTGTCGACATTGTAGTTGCTAAGAGGATTGAAGTATCTTCACTCAGCAAACATCCTTCACCGCGATTTAAAGCCCGGGAATCTTCTAGTGAATGCTAATTGTGATCTAAAGATTTGTGATTTCGGGCTTGCGAGAACAAGTAGAGGCAATGAACAGTTTATGACAGAGTATGTGGTCACACGTTGGTACCGAGCACCTGAGCTTCTTCTCTGTTGTGACAACTACGGAACCTCCATCGATGTTTGGTCGGTAGGATGCATATTTGCAGAGATTCTTGGAAGAAAACCGATTTTCCCTGGAACAGAATGCCTCAACCAACTGAAGCTAATCATAAATGTTGTTGGTAGCCAACAAGACTGGGATCTCCAGTTCATAGATAACCAGAAAGCTAGGAGATTTATAAAGTCTCTTCCTTTCTCAAAGGGTACTCACTTTTCTCAGATTTACCCGCATGCGAATCCTCTGGCGATAGATTTGTTACAGAGGATGCTTGTGTTTGATCCAACCAAGAGAATATCGGTCAGCGATGCGCTTTTACATCCCTACATGGCGGGTTTGTTGGAACCGGAATGTAATCCGTCAGAAAATGTTCCGGTCAGTTTGGAGATAGATGAGAATATGGAAGGAGACATGATCAGGGAGATGATGTGGGAAGAGATGCTTTATTACCTTCCTGAAGCTTAAATCAATATTTTGTTAAGAGAATTGAAAATATAAGAAGTAAAATCATCTCTCTAACACTTGTTTATAATTTTAGTTTGTGGTAAGTTGTAACTAGAGGTGTTCAAGTAGACGGATAAAACTTATGTAATCATTTGGCTTGCTTCCATCGGTAAAAATGCCTTTCTCTCAAAATAAACTCTGAAAACTAAAAACTTTTTATTTCTCCGAATCAAAAATAAATTCAACATAGAAGCATCACTAAAACAACCATGAGAGACGATGGGAAGACAAAAGTAAAAGCAATTAACATGAACAACACAGTAGATAAAATTAACGAGACATGGAACCAACACAAAGCAAGTTGCTTGAGGTAATTGATGATAGGTGAGCTCTGCAAGAAGATTAGCATACAAATTAATCCATGTTATCTATAAGATTATATGACATGAAACTGATGACTGATGTTCTCATATCAATTTGTAACCAGTGAACTTCTTGAGTTTCTTGGAGGTTCATGTACCTGTGCTGACAATGGTGGCTGCATGCGCTCTGACAAAGGCCCATGGAAAAACCCAGAGATCATGAAGGTGAATGATTCTTAAGACAACTATAGCGACAGAAACATTAATGACAAGAGTGAACTTGATTTTGCATTTTAATTTCTTTCAGAGGGTTCACAATGGTGATCACAAATGCTCAAAAGGATCCCAAGCTGAAAACTCTGCAGCGAAGACCATCCCTGAGGTCTTTCTTACTTTGAGCTTATCTGCTTGAATAGTTTCCTTTCCCTTAATCTTGATCACTCCTTCCAGTGATAATATTCAATGATCTTCCAGGAAAATGACTCTACAACAGAGACGGCTCCTGAAGAGGAAAAGGCTTCAACAGAGGTTGAAATTGTAAGAATGGCAAACCATTAAATTGATATCAAGTTCTTCTCAGCAAAATAACCAACGCTTTTTTTTGTAATAATAGATAGATAATTCAGAGATTTCAAGAAAAAGAAGAAGAAGAAGAAGCTGGTAAGTCTTTTGAAACTTGATTTATGTTTAGACTTGAGACACAAGGCATCAAGTGTTGTTATGTTCTCTCTGTGACTGATCTTTTGTTCTGCTTTTTCTTGGAACAGTTCAACTTCAACTACTGGTGAGAGAGGAACCATAAAGGGAAAGCCTCTTGAAGAATCAGAGGCTTAGTGGTGGATTGATAATGCTTTATTTGTTTGATTGTATTTGTATCCAAAATGCCTCTGACCAATGCGCTCAAATCATCAAAGCCAAACTTATTGTAAAACCAATTTCTTGTTTGCTTATTATTAAAGAATGTTGAAACGAAAGAAAGTTTTGTTCTTTCTCTGTGTATATTATACTTTCTTATAAAATTACATGTACATCAACTTGTATTTTTCTTTTGTATCACAGAGGGTTATTGCCAAATAACACAGAAGTGAAAAAAGGAAACAACACAGAAAGAGTTATAAAAAAAAAAAAAAAAAGGATATTTGAATTCCAAACACATGTGAAAAAAGGAAACAACACATAGCCGTTAAAAGAAAAGGAAACTTGAATTCCCAAACACATTAGGGTTTATAAATAGTCTCATTCTTTTAGTATCACAAAAAAAAACAGAGAGACGAGAAACACAGAGAGAGTTTATAGAATGAGAAAGATGCAATTCCATGAGTTGTTTAATCTTCGTCTCCATCTTGTTCGAAGATGATACTGGTTCTTCTTCTTTTAGAATCATTCCAATTTCCAGAAATTAAAGCCAACGATGCGGCTCTGTTCACTTCTTGATCGATTAAGTCTAGTGAGAGATCTCACAAGCATCACGTCTCCTCCATTAGTCTACCAGAGATTTTGACAGGACTTGGGTGATCGGCAATTGATTGACGATGGAGATGCCAATAGAGAAGGAAGATTGAAGATTCGTTTCCCAGTTACGGTGGTGGAGAGAGAAATTAAGCAAACGGCAGCAATCATCAAAACTCTTTGGGTCTACGAAGCCCAACACGAATTTCAACCCATAAGGAACTGCCAAGCCCATACTCATTAGTCAGGTCAATTTCTTCTATTCCATCTTAATTATTCAATTTAAGTAAACTAGTTTGATTTTTTATTTTATTTTATTATACAAAATATTTTCAAACTTAAATGTTAAATTTAAATACGTGAATACGGTTAGACTTAGCATCCCGTCCTTTTGGTCCGTAAGTCTTGTGGTGTCATAAGTTCAACATGTTTTCACATATTTAAATTTAATTTTAAGGTTTTTTTCAAAAAATATGTTTTAAGTAAATCGCTTATATATTTTTTAGCTAAAAGTTTTTTACTATACAAAATATTTTCAAACTTAAATGTTAAATTTAAATACGTGAAAACGGTTAGACTTAGCATCCCGTCCTTTTGGTCCGTAAGTCTTGTGGTGTCATAAGTTCAACATGCTTTCACGTATTTAAATTTAATTTTAAAGTTTTTTTCAAAAATAATGTTTTAAGTAAATCGCTTATATATTTTTTAGCTAAAAGTTTTTTACTATTCAAAATATTTTCAAACTTAAATGTTAAATTTAAATACGTGAAAACGGTTAGACTTAACATCCCATCATTTTGGTCTGTAAGTCTTGTGGTGTCATAAGTTCAACATGTTTTCACGTATTTAAATTTAATTTTAAGGTTTTTTCAAAAATAATAATTTAAGTAAATCGTTTATATATTTTTTAGGTAAAAGTTTTTTATTATATAAGATATTTTCAAACTTAAATGTTAAATTTAAATACGTGAAAACGGTTAGACTTAGCATCCCGTTCTTTTGGTCTGTAAGTCTTGTGGTGTCATAATTTCAACATGTTTTCACGTATTTAAATTTAACACTTAAATGCTTTTTAAAAACTTTTTCTCTTGTGTTTGCTTTTTATAATTTTATTGTTTTGATACTAAATTTACATAATGATATACAAAAACTAACCGGATTTTGGATCCAGCATTAGTCGTTAGCGATTCCAAACATTCAACTTGTAGATTATGTAGATTTAGTGTCAAAACAATCAAATTAAAAAAACACAAGAAAAAGTATGTTTTACTATACAAAATATTTTTATAGATAAAATATTTTCAAGCTTATGTGTTAAATTTAAATAAGTGAAAACTAACCGGATTTAGCATCCCGTCCTTTGGTACATGAAAACTTATGTTTTAAAACTAACCTGATTTAGTAAGTCTTGTGGTGTCATAAATTCAACATATTTTCACGTATTTAAATTTAACACTTAAAAGCTTCTTTAAAACTTTTTTTTGTGTTTTTTTTTCTTAAATACGTGAAAACTAACCGGATTTAGCATCCCGTCCTTTGGTACGTGAAAACTTATGTTTTAAAACTAACTTGATTTAGTAAGTCTTGTGGTGTCATAAATTCAACATATTTTCACGTATTTTATTGTTTTGATACTAAATTTATATAATGATATACAAAAACTAACCGGATTTTGGATCCAGCATTAGTCGTTAGCGATTCCAAATATTCAACTTGTTTTTTATATCATTATGTAGATTTGGTGTCAAAACAATTAAATTAAAAAAACAAACACAAGAAAAAAAACTTTTTTATTATAAAAAATAGTTTTACAGATAAAATGTTTTCAAAATTAAGTGTTAAATTTAAATACGTGAAAACTAACCGGATTTAGCATTCCGTCATTTGGTCCGTAAGTCTTGTGGTATCATAAATTCAACATGTTTTCACGTATTTAAATTTAACACTTAAATGTTTTTTCACAAATAACACTTAAGTATTTCGGTTATCAGATCATGCAATAACCTAATTTAAATTTGGTTTGGTTATTTGATGTATACCGGATCCGGTTATTTAAATTTAATTCTCCTCGTACCTTCGGAACTATGTAGAAGGTTTTGACTCTTCCTCTTCAGTGATATGATCCGTCGCAAATCGGAATCTGCCGGCGAGATGGTTCCAGTCATCTTTGTTTCCTTGTTGATAGAGTAATCAACAATCCGAATCGGAGACGACGAAGACCCCAGTTGCAGTTATTAACTATGCAGATACCATCAAGAGACCACAGTTTCATTCTATTTCTCTTCATCTCTGGTAAAAACCTCGTCGCACCTCTTTCGAATTTTCGAGCTATTGAAAATTTATCTTCTTGGAAAATGCTGCAGCTTTTGTAATTGGTGCTGCGTCTGTACCTGTCCCTGATTCTAATTGCTACGCTCTTGACAATTCAAGTCGTCTTGTCGAATTCGTATCCTCTTTCTATTATTGTTGTTGCTTTAAGATTCTGCTTTGGTGAAAAATAGTAAAAAAGTTTGCTTTGTTGCAATGGTTTGATTTAGTGTCTTGTAAAGCTGCTTCCTTTAACTTGGTTTGTTCAGAGCAGCTGGATCGGCCATCCATTTGAATATGATGGGAAGGTTGTGTGTATGTTCTCATTCTATAATGTTGAAAGTTAGTTATAAGGACTTTTAGGTTTGATTAGGTTTGGTCTTTATTGGCGTAGGAATTTGATTTGGTGGTTAGATTCTGCAAGGATGTGGAAACAAGAGGGCAGATGGTAAACTTCTATATCATCAAATTCAAAAGCTTTGTTCAACTCTAGATTCCACCACTAATATGCGTTTTGTTTGTGTGCAGGGATATGTTGATTTTGGACGATTTGACCCGTTAAGCTACTTTGTTTCTAGTTCTGGAAATTTCGATTTTGTTCAAGTGAGAGCCTTCTCTTCTTTGCTCTGCTGTTTGGGATTAGGCATCATAGTTAGTTTCGGAACATCATAACCAATTCTTGCATTTGCGTAGACCAGTATTATCCTCGGAACATGGATTCATCTGTTAGTATATATACATATAGGGGTTTTACCATGGCGACCTGTCAAATTGTGAACAGAGTTATGACAAACTTGGACGTACAGCACAGGTTAGATATCATCTACACAAGAGTTTTACTTTTGGAGATTTTTGGTGGTTCTTGTTTTTTGAGTACGGTTTCTATGTTTTGTTCAGGTCAATATTATTTGTGGGAACTGTAGTGATGGACGGTGTAAAGGTGTGTTTGCTTCTGGTTCTTTTCTGTTTGTTTTGTTTCATCAAAATCGGAAATGCTTCTCAATTCTTGGAAAGCTATTAATTTTCATTCTTTCTTTTTCCTATCTCAGGTGGACTTGGATGCATATGTAGTGTCACCCAAGATTCAACTTGCAGGTCTGTCTGCTACTATTTGTCTCTTGGTATAGTCGATTTTTCTTACAACAAATTCCTGCTCTTTCCCACTGGTCCAGAGTTACTGTCGACTTGGCTATTCCATGTGAGAAACCTGGCCCGCGGGTGTTCAAGGGATTCACAGTCGGTTTGCATCCTCGCTCATGGGAAATTGTAAGAAACGAACAAACCCAATTTTCTGGTTACAGCTTTTTTCATACTGAACATAAACTTCAAATTGGATCCGGTTTTGGATTTTTAACCTGCAGATTTATAATGGGATGACACAGTTTGGATTTGATAAACCTCGTCGTGAGTTTAGGTATGGAATCAAGAACTTTGTTTTTCATGTTTGAGTTGTTCTGTATTTACATCCTGAAGTGTTTCTGATTTGTAGCTTCAAGACCGAGCAGACTCATCTTACTCTCTATATGACTGCAATTGCTTCTCTTTCAACATTGGTAGGGAAGCCTATCATCAAGGTTTTCCCAGAGAATGGTCTTGATGTTAAGATAGCTGGTTCTTCCTTGACTGGGAATCATCCAACAACTTTATCACCTTCAACTTTAGTACTGGATTGGAACTGTAATAAGTTCTGTTATCTTGCTTTTTGCATTGTGCCTTTGATCTTTGCTGTTACAAAACATGTAACCTTTTGTTTTTTCTCTCGAAATTTCGAAGGTGAGAAATCTCGGCGAACTCCATATGAAGTCAATGTCACCATCCCAGTGGATGGTTATGATCATGTTCAGTTTTTCCTCACAAAACTCTGCGGTGAGCTTATTATACACTCGGCTTGGTCATCCACAAGGCATTCCCTTTGAGCTGAAAACTTCCATTGCTTGCACTCTCTCTCTCTCTCTCTCTGACACATAAATATTTTTGTTCCTAAATTATTTCAGAATACAACCAAGGTAATGAAGGAGGATCAGCAAAAGGATGGGCTATATTTGGAGTTTTTTCCTGTGTGTAAGTAAATCTCACTCTCAGAAGCTTACGAACATTTGAGACAGTAAAAAAGTTTGCTTTAAGATTCTGCTTAGGATCAATTATTGGTGAAAAATAGTAAAAAAGTTTGCACAAATGCTTTATGATTTTCCATGTGGCCACATACTCAGCCCTACAATGGTGTGTTTCTTCTGATCAGATTACTAGTTGCATCTACACTTTTCTGCTGTGGAGGCTTTATTTACAAAACAAGAGTAGAACGAGTGGTAATCTTCAATTCTTCTACTTCCATTCTCGAATTCTCCTGTCATGCTATATACACACACACACACACAATCACTGATATGCTCATATGGACGCAGCGTGGAATTGATGCATTGCCGGGGATGTCACTTCTATCGGGCTTACTAGAAACTGTAAGTATTACAAGAAAACTCAACGGATTCATTTATGCAGAATCAAGGTTCTTCTGGTGTTTGGCACAATATATGGATCTCTCAAAAGACAATTTCTATGTAAGCTTATTGCTTTTGGTCTTGATAAACAGGTGAGTGGAAGTGGACAAAGCTACTCAAGAACTGAAGACATCAACAATGCTTTTGCCAATGAAGTCTCATGGGACCGCTCTTCCGCATCTTCTACTCCAGCAACAACACAGAGACCAAGTGAAAGAACATATGGTGCGATCTAAATTTGTTAATTGCCTTTGAAGAGGTACTGTTTCAAGCCATGGCATGGCACGCTTGAGATCTGCGATTTCCGGATTTTGCATTTTATTTTTAGTTTCTAGAAAGAGGGCAAAATACTAAAGAGTCAAAAAGTTAATAGCTTCACCGTGAGATTGTTGTTTTCACCAGTAGATTCATGTGCTATGATAGAAAAAGACAAGAAAATAAAAAGTGTTCTTTCTTTGCTTACTGCTTAGGTTACAAGGACAAGAGTGTGTTTATAAAGTCAACAAAGATTGAAACATTTTTTTGTCAAAGGAGTGGTTAGAATCTCTTCCTACTCTCTTACCTTTCTCACTAGACCAAAGACTTGGACTTTGTCTACGCAAACATGTTTTTATGGATATTAACCAAGTCCTTTGCAAAAAGTAAATATTGTTTTTTGCATTCCTCTTTAGATTAAGTTTAATCTAGGCTTTATATTGGTTACTTTCTTGAAAAATGATCTGTTTATTCTGTTCATACTTGGTTTCTTCGCTTTCTTTCCGAAAATAAAATCTTAAAATTTCTCTATTTTTTTTTTTCTACTAGGAAAGATAATTACTATTAGTGATTTGATCGACTACCATATGGTAGTTTAGCTTTTCTCCATCTTACTTTGAAAAAGTCAGAAAAAAAATATCAAATTAAGCATTCAATATTGAAGACATACTATATCTTTATGGCTTCTATGTTAGTGACATTTTTTATTGTTTACTCGATTGAAACACACAATCATACGCTTAAATTATCTTTGGAACTGCGGCTTCTTAATCATCTCAAAATCTATTTTTATTGTATTTTGCGAAGTGTGCCATTAGTGAAAATTGTTACAATCAAGAAGTCGAGACCAATGGATAGAGTTAAGCAAAAAAAAAACTTCGAATATCTACTCCTAGAAAGAAGAAAAAAAGTTAATAATTCAAATTATTATTATGAGTCGTTAAAACATGTATAAATATAGAAAGTCTATACATATATTAAAAACTCAACGCTTACCTTTGCTTTTCCCCTCCTCGATTCAAAAGTCAAAATTAATTTAAATAATTATGTAAACCTAAAAGAAGAGGTTAATTAGTCAAATTAAGCATGCAATGTTGGGTACCAAACCCAAGCTTTAGTTTCTTTTAACTTTCTTTTCTCCAATAAAATTTTACAATTCTTTATTTTTTGAAATTACCTTGATTGCTATCTTAATCCCGGTTTAGCTAATACCAACTCCATTTCTTCTTGCTTCTTCTTCTTCCAAGTCTTTTCCTATAAATACCTTCTTCTCCTCTTACTTCATATAACTCATCATCATCACAAAGTCTTCTCATTTCCTCATCTTCTTGTTGAAAGTAATGGCAAGACTCAAGAGCTTTCTCCTTCTTCTTTCTCTCCTTTGCTTTGTCCCTCTCTGTCTCTGTGACACGAGCAATGGAGGCAAACTCTGCTCTGGCTTTTACGCCCGTTCATGCCCGCAGGCCGAGGAGATCGTAAGATCAGTTGTAGCTAAAGCTGTTGTTAGAGAGACCCGTATGGCTGCTTCCTTATTGAGACTTCATTTCCACGACTGTTTCGTTCAGGTTTGGTTAAATTTTTCAACGTTTCACCATTATTTGTTACTTTAAGTTTACTTGTTGAACAAGGTAACTGTGAAATGTAGGGTTGTGATGGCTCTTTGCTTCTAGACAGCAGTGGAAGGATAGTGAGTGAGAAAAACTCAAACCCTAACAGCAGATCGGCTCGTGGGTTCGACGTAGTTGACCAGATCAAAGCTGAATTGGAGAAACAATGCCCCGGAACTGTTTCTTGCGCTGATGTTCTTACCCTAGCCGCTAGAGACTCCTCTGTTGTTGTAAGTTGCCTCCATAATCTCTATTGTCTCAAACCAAAACTGAATCATCAGCTAACTCGATTTTGTTTTTGGTTTAGACCGGTGGACCAAGCTGGGTGGTTCCATTGGGAAGAAGAGATTCGAGAAGTGCAAGCTTGAGCGGTTCGAACAACAACATCCCTGCACCAAACAACACTTTCCAAACCATTCTATCGAAGTTTAACCGTCAAGGACTTGATGTCACTGACCTTGTTGCTCTTTCCGGTAAGCTTTCGTCACTCCATCACAGTTGCATCACACACATGGAACACAATTAAAGAAACCCCATTATATGTTACTTGCTTCTCAAGCCACCACACTTGTCAAATGTTTTCTCAGGTAGTCACACCATCGGATTCTCGAGATGCACGAGTTTCAGACAGAGGTTGTACAACCAGTCCGGAAACGGCCGTCCAGACATGACATTGGAACAGTCATTTGCTGCTAACTTGCGCCAAAGGTGTCCGAGATCCGGTGGGGACCAGATTCTCTCGGTTTTGGACATCATCAGCGCCGCAAAATTCGACAACAGCTATTTCAAAAACTTGTTAGAGAATATGGGGCTATTGAATTCGGACCAAGTTTTGTTCAGCAGTAACGAGAAATCGAGAGAGCTAGTGAAAAAGTATGCAGAAGATCAAGGAGAGTTTTTTGAGCAATTTGCGGAATCGATGATCAAGATGGGAAATATCTCTCCCTTGACAGGTTCGAGTGGCGAAATCAGGAAGAATTGCAGGAAGATAAACTCTTGAATTCTTGAAACAAGAAAAGTGTTTGGGTCGATAGCAATAAATATATCTTGAGGAAGAAATGTGAGACATTTGCTTTTACAGTTTTACTTGGTGTGTGTGTTTTTAATCTTGTTTTTTTTTTTGTTCATTCTGTCATTTGAAGTTTTATGTTGGGTTATTTGCTTTGTGTTAAGACATAAGCTTGAAATTTATAAAACCAAAAAACTTGTATGAGGAAATATTTAAAGAAAAATTTCAATAGTGAATTTCCAAAATTGTGGTATCTTTTTTTTTTTTGTTCAAAATTGTGGTATCTTTTTGAAATAACATTTTAACTGTATTTTTAAAATATTTTCTGTATAATATTACTTTTGAAATCATCTTTTAGTATTAAAGAAATGTTATAAATTTCAAATAATTAAACAATAGATCTAGGCTTTATATTGGTTATATACTTTCTAAAAAATAATTGATTATTCTGTTCATACTTTGTTTCCTCACTTTTATTATACGTCTACAAAAAAATACTAGATCAGTACAATTAGTCTCTTAATTACTGTCCGAAAAGAACATCTTTAAATTTAATTTGCTGTTATTGGGCCTAAACCGAACCTAAATAATTTGGGAATTTAGAAAACGGTAAATTTGAAAATTGATTGGGCCATAAAGGCCCAGTACTATCACCTCTCATTTAGTTAGGGTTTATGCTTCTTCTTCTCTCAGATGCTCTGACATGAAGTCTCAACGAAGCTAACATCAATTCGATAAAGAGTGAAACTATGAGGAATCTGCGAATCATCTCCTCTCATTTCTCACGAGTTTTGAAATCCATCGAGACACACCCAAGTTCTAATCATTTGTTCTCGATCCAATCTCGGAGCTACTCATCGCCGGCGACCCAATCGGAGAACGTCTCCAAAATCGTCAATGAGCTATCGAATCTTACTCTCTTGGAAACAATGGATCTTACTGAGATCCTTAGACAGAAGCTAGACATCAGTGAGTTGCCTGTGATGGCGGCGATGATGCCAGGGATGTCATTCCCGGGATCTGGAGCTGGTAAATCCACCGGCGGAGAAGGGAAAGAGAAGAAGAAAGAAGCAAAGACTGCGTTCGATGTGATGCTTCAAGCTTATGAAGCAGTGTCGAAGATAAAGGTGATTAAAGAAGTGAGAACGATTACGGATTTGGGGTTGAAGGAAGCGAAGGATTTGGTGGAGAAAGCTCCAACCTTGTTGAAGAAAGGGGTTAGTAAGGAAGAAGCAGAGAAGATCATTGAGAAATTGAAGGCTGTTGGAGCTAAAGTTGCTATGGAGTGACCATTGTTAGGTACCTCTATTGAAAATTCTTCAACTTTCGATTGCTCTTAAGCAGATGAATTAGCTAGCTTTGGATTGTGTGAGCATGGTGTTGAATTGTAGTACCTATTAGGTATGAGAATTGGAAAGGAACATTATTTGATTCTGGAATTGGATAAAGTTGCTTGCTTTTTTTCTATGGGAAGTAAAGTTCTGAGCTTGATGTTGAGTTTCTTGTCAAAATGTACAGAGCATAAATGATGTTCAATTGAAGGAATCTTGAGGAAGAGCAATTAGAATAGCTTTTGTAGTTTATTAGAATAGATTTTTGTCTTGAAACATCAATTGATAGCATCTGTATGATTTTCGTGAAGGGTTTCGTCTTTACTTTCACATGCTTAAGCTTTTAGCTTTTGACACTGCAGGAGTTACTAAAATGGAGCATGAGCAGGAACAAATGAAGCTTCTGCTGAGTAGTCCTTCGTATTGTTTATTACAAATGTAAGATGTCATGGAAAGTCATCAGCAGCTCTTTTCTTTAGAGGTAGAAACAGATTTTTGTCTTCAATCAAATATACACGAAGGCTTGTTAGAAGCAACATTCTCTTCTTTGGATCAATCATTCTCTCAGTTCGTGGTTTGTACTAACAGTTGTTGATGATTTCTTTCATATAATAATGAATCGTGTTATTTCCAAACTTTCAAGTTTTATGCTCAAGCTTTTCGTATGGTTAAAACTGTAGAAAGTAGCTGTTCTTGTTTTAAAGATAGCAACAGATCAAGAACTTGACCTGAGATCATCATGCAATTTGTTTCTAATCACAATATTATAGGAGATGTTATACTTTATCGTCATGGAAACGCCACCTAGTTTCTTTGGGAGATCTTCCATGTTTGCAGTTTTTCAAGTAATGATCATTGTCTTTTGGCTTTTGCTGCAAGGAGAGAACAAGAAGAAACATCATAAGAAGAAGATTCTACTGTGAAAACCTTTGAAAGATGCGAATTCGTAAAACACACATATACCTTCACGGATGAGCTGGAGAGCATTGAGAGAATGCTGAGACAGATCGAACTTAGTCTCATAGCCGGTGACCACGAGTCATACAAAACATCTGCATCATCAAAAATACACATAGAAGCTCTTGTCATTGGACTAGGAAAGAGAGAGTAAAACACAAGTGATTCATTGTGTTTATGAGTGTTTAGTATGTAACTTACCCAAACAAATGTGACCGTTGCTGTAAACATGAGGATGAAGTGGAGCTGGATGCTGAAAGATGACCTGTTTACGGGTGAAACCATCGCGTTATGGGATTTGATGCGATAATTAGGTATCGTTAAGTATTAACGAAAGGAGTTTGAGGCCAAACCTGTGGAGCTTCCATAGGATAATGCTCAGGGAAGTCAACCTGAAGTTGGTAAGTTTCATTGGCATAAAGAGTTCCCGGAACTCCATGCACTTCAATGATCCATCTGTTCACACCAACAATTCAACATTACATCATCGACTATCGATATTCAAAGGAAAGACAGACGGAAAATGGTTACATACCGTTGGAGATTATCAGAGACTCTGTGCTTGAAACCAGCAGGAGGATTGGTTTGCCACTCCGTAAACTCTTTCTGCAACCGGTTCGTGGCGATTTTGGTCAGACCCTAACATAAAAAGAACAAAAGAAAGATGATCAAACCAAAGACAACAAGCGAATAAACCAAAAAAAAAAAAATATAATGTAATGTATACTAAGAAGCAATTAACCAACCTTGCGAGTTGATTCAGAAGAACTCGTCATTTTTGCTTAAAGTTAATAGAGTGAGTGTGAGAGAGAGAGAGAGAGAGATTGTGTGTGTTTTGTCTCCTTAGCCATATCCAACGAGCTTTTTATAGTGTCTTATCATCTTTGTAATTTGCATGTACAGTCATCGATCTGACGTCGTTTTATCGTGTCGGCTCTCTTTAATCCGGGACTTTCCACTTGTGTTGGAGAACCAAATCTTCACACGCTTTTGCAACTCTCGCGATCATGATCAAACCAGTTAGGAATATTATCGTAAAACATTCCAAAATCTATTTTCAGAAAACCAAATTTCCTAAATCACAAATCTCATACTATTATGATATAATCTGAATTATGGAAATTTTATAATAACCAAACTGATGCATGCATTAACCAAATATAATAATTGATGCATGCATCATGTAAAAATTGACCCGTAACAATGTTTTAATTTATTTCTCGTTACGGGTCATCGATGCCTTGGATTTTTTTTATCGATGATATATATATTGCTTTCATTGTCTTTTGGCCCTTGTGAATATTTTGAATGGATCGATGGTTACAAAAGTTGTAAGCAACTTGATTATATATCAAATTTGACTAGTCATTATTACAATTATGATTCATGATGTTGTTGACTTGTTGTATGCATTGGCTTCACCTTTAACCAAAACTTGTACACATTTGTTCCATGGAAACTATGGTCTATGGCTATGGTAATACGGCTCTTAACTTCTTATATTCCTATCTAGTTAGGTCCAACTTAGGTCTCAGAAGAATATATACTTGGTAGAAATTAGAACAAATAGGTTAAAATCCATATCTTATCTCTTGAATTAGAGTAGTTATTATTCCGGTTTGTCCGACGAATTTGGTTTCTCTTAGAGTATAAGACCTATTAAAGGAAGGTTAACAACCATGGAAAAAAAATTAAAGTCTTTTGTGAACAAATCAAGAGAATCCATTATAACAGAAATTGCCAAGAATAGAAAGCTATAATGTGAGAGATTCTTGATAATACTATTATTATAGATAGATTCTTTTATCTTTTCGAGTTTTGGTCTAAATACACTGCAAATTTGGACTTTAAATACACGTAAGATCCATAGGTTTCGATTCTTTCTTTCCTTAGTAATAAGATATAAAAACAAGGCAACAACAACAACAAAGAAGAAGAAGCATATACACTTTTGAGTTTAAAGACTTTTTAATCAGCACTTGTTTTTTTGTTCCTTTGCATCAATCATATCGCTCAAACTTGGCTGCTCATGTTCCAAATTCCTGTTTGAAGAATCATCTCATCTCCACCTTGCATTCGCCGAAAAAAGAATGTCAATGATTCCAAAATAAAAGATGATGATTCTTCACTTTCGACGTTGGAAGAGCATTCATAGATAGAAAGATAGATGCTTTCAATAATTTCGGTGCGTAATCATAAAGCATAATAATCTTTTACCTTAGTGAGAGAAGAGAGAGTGAGGAAGAACTTTGTAAGGGTTGAGAATTCCCTTTGGGTCCAGCAACTTTTTAATGGAAGCCATTAATGCAACCTGCATATATTATATTCCGGTAAGAATAGAGTGACACGATAGTTCTATACATAGTTTCCATTTGTTGGTTGTTAACTCACGGTTTCGGGTGATTTGCTATAGAAGATTTCATTAGCTTTCATCACACCTAGTCCATGTTCTGCACTGATGCTTCCACGGTGCTTTGATGTCCACTCATAGACATAAGGTTCTATCAAACCTAAAAGCTGTAAACAAAAGAGTGAATGAATGATCATTTGAACATCTTGGAACGTTTCATATCGATATCTGTATTTCAACCTTATCGTTATATTCTGCAGCAGAGATGTTTAAATGTAGATTTCCGTCTCCAAGGTGACCATACCCCATAACATTTGCTAAGTCACCTGAAGCATATGCATATTTAGTTGCAGTTTTCATTGAATCTTTCAGTTTCAACTTTCATTGAATCTTTCGGTTTCAACTTTCAAGTAATTAGGAGACAATGCATTGATATATTTCTTACCTAATTTCCCTCGAAGATCGTTAACAATATTGTAAATTTCTTCAACCGGTAAGGATAAGTCATACTTGTAAACAGCTCCTGCTTTCTGTAACGCCTCTGTTATACCCTGCAGGGTAATAATTATGACTTTATTCGTCGTGTAACATCAAGCTTTTTGAGGGGAAATAACTCTCAAGTGTTTTACCTCTCGTATGCGCCAAAATGAGGATGCCTGGTTAATGTCTTGAGCGATTACACCATCAGAAACTAAACCTTTTTCCAGTGACTTTAACAGGAAAGCTTCAAGCTTCTCCCTGCATTAGTTTTTGAATCAGGCAAAAACTCTCTCAAGGGATCTGAAATACTTAGAATTCAATTAAATGGTACTGGAAAATTGTGAAAGTCACAAGAAAGACCAGAAAATTCTCAATACCTGTCATTAGTTTCATCACTCCCCGTTGTCTCTATCAGAATATAAAAGTTCTCCGAACAGGAAACTGGATTACGTACACCGTCTAGGTGGTTCAGTACCTGTTGAATGTATTAAAAGAGAAAGGGTTTAGCAAAAATCATAGACTTGTACGCAAGATAAAGTATCTGGAATGCAAACAGTTCCTATTAGGAACTTCCTAAAAGCTTACCAAATCCATGGAATTGTTATCAAGAAACTCGAAAGCGGATAGTATCTCTCCAAGATTTCTCTTTGCTTCAACAAGAAGTTTCTGGCAACAAAGGAAACACGATGAGAGACAACAGGTCACGCACTATCTCCTCTGTGGAGAGAATTCAACTACAGGAGTACAAAAGAAATTGTATAAAACCTGGCAGCTGAGATAATCTTTGCAGGCGATGAAGGCTAAATTTACAGAAGACAATTTTGGTTGTGTGAGAATAGAAACTTTAGTTACAATACCAAGTGATCCTTCACTACCTGTGGAAACCAGTAAAGAGAAAAATTCAAGATGATTTAGTCTCTTTTGCTAATGAAGTGACACTTGAAATCATTGTACAAGCACAAGCCAATAGTAATACCTACCGATAAACAAATGTTTTAAGTCGTACCCAGTATTGTCTTTGCGTAAAGTTCCAAGCATGTCAAGCACGTTGCCATTTGCTGTGACAGCTTCTAGACCTGAGATGAAGAAAATAAAAATGATGAAGATGAAACCCAAATGTATTCAGATGGATCGAAAGTAAACAAGAACTGTAAGTCATTACCCAATACGGTTCCATGAAGTGAGCCATAACGGATTAGACGCAAACCACCAGCATTAGTTGAAACATTTCCACCGATATGACAGCTTCCTTTTGCACCTAAGTCTAGAGGCATAATAAAACTGAGGAAGCATAAATTTTATGTTGCAACATCTGACAAAAAACCAAGCTAGTTCACTGTATTAATTTTGTGTTCGTTGTTACTAAAAGAAGATAAGAAGACATGGCTATCTTACCCTTTTGTGTCAAGGAAAGTTGCCAAATTTTCTAATATGCATCCTGCTTCACACACCAAGACGCCACTAACCTGAAGATAGAGCATCGTATCATCATCAAGTATATAGTTATATTGCTCAAAGAGGAGCAGTAGTTGATCTGAGTATAAGATTGTCAATTACCTCATCAAAAGCTAAGACTTTATTCATCAGACCAACATTGATGATCACCTGAAAAATGCCACAAATTAGTCGCCTTTATGAATGCAAAAGCTTCTTTTTGTTCCTATTTCACTTTTTCAGTATCTCCCACATTCCTTAAAATTTTCTTTGCTAGCTTTTTTACACTACATATCCAACATTTTTGACAATCACCAATCAACATGAGTAGAGAAACAGCATAGAACCTCATCAAAGACAGGCACACTTCCACCAACAAGACCAGTGTTTCCTCCTTGAGGAACAACAGCTAAACGCCTCGAATCACAATACTGAAGTATCTGAGAAACCTGCACTAAAATAAATCTATGTTTAACACAAATATTCATCGCAATCCAAACAAAGTAATACGGTAGAGAGAAAAAAAAAACACCTCTTGTGTATTCTTGGGCAAGAGCATCAGCTTACTAGATCCTTTGTACTTATGCATCCAATCTGTATTTGCAGTCTCGAGCCTTTCTTTATCTTCAATCACGTTTTTTTCACCTAATATCTCCTTAAAGTAGCTAACATCTCTCGAATCCAACGACGAAAACAAAGGGTTTCTCTGAATTTTAGAAGCTGCTGATGATCCAAAACACTTATACTGCTGAAGAAGCATCCCCAAATTTCTACTAATACATGGATGATGAAGCTCTGTGTTATAGTTCCCATCACTTAGCTCAAAAAGCTTGCCTTTTGATTTGTAGTGATTCACAAAGCCTTAACCCATAATTCAACCAATAAGATACACAAATCCTAAATAGAAATAATCATATCCAAAAATGTTTCAGTTTCTAAAGCAAAGTTCAATTTTTTTCATCTCTAAATCTAATTACAAAAGCAAAGTTCAATTTTTTTTCATCTCTAAATCTAATTACAAAAGAAAAGTTCATTTTTTTTCATCTCTCAATCTAATTACAAAAGCAAAGTTCAACTTTTTCCATCTCTCAATCTAATTACAAAAGTCAAATTGGAGATCAAACCTGACACAGAACGTGACACTAAGTTCTTGTTTGGTCGGCTAGTAAATAGAGATTTGCATCCAAATCTTATCAACTCTCCCGATCTTCTCAATTTCTGCATCATCATTCTTCTTCTTCTGCTTCTTCTGCTTCTTCTGCTTCTTTCGTTCTTACCAAAATGTTCGTTAAGCGATAAAAAATAAGCTGAAAGTGAAATGTCACTATTACCCCTGAGTCTGGATAACGAAACGCTGCGTTTTAGTGTGAATAGATTTTGTAAAATCCCTAAGCCTGAGAGAGCCTCCCGTTGTTGTGGTGGAGACTTTGGAGCTCCTCAATCTCCAATGGCGTCTTCTTCTCTCTCGTCTCTCTCCTCAATCCTAAGTAACCCTCATGGTTGTTCTCTCTGCTTCAAAGCCTCTACACGACGCTGTTTCGCTCTTACATTCCTCTCCTCGAAAGTAGTAACACATGCTTCTTCCTCTGCTCTTCTCCCTCGTTGCCGCAGCACGCATCTTCTCACACAGAAGCCGATCAATAGGAAGAATGGGTTTGCCTTAAATCTTTCTAGAAGCTTTTCTGTTTCTCAAATTGCTGGTTCCGGTAAGTTTGATGGTCCAAGCCTCCACCAGTTCGTCTCCAACGCTCAAGCACATGCTTCTCTTACCACTCCCGAAACTGAATCTGAGTAAGTTTTCTGTTTTGCAAACCTCAGTTAGGAGTTTTCATGATCTTAAAGTTTTGATTTTTATGAGAATTTTGCCATATTCTTGTTTGTTTTTATAACTTAATTGGTGTTAGCCGATGGTTGGAGAACCTAAAGTTTCGAAATTTAAGGAATCAGAGTGCCAATCTAGTTCCAGAAATCATTTAAGTCAATCTGTTTGTGGAAGATTATGCTCATCAATCCATAGGTTGTGGAAGATTATGTTCTATCTTTCAAGTTGTGCAACTTTGCAATTTACAAGCGATTACTTTCAATATGTGGATTGTGATTTATAGCTTATATAGATGCTAATACATTTCTTTTCGAATTCTTTCTTGCTCTTTGAAGCACACTAGATTCTGACGTTGCATCGAAAGGTCGGATTTATCATGAAACGTATGGATGTCAGATGAACATAAACGACATGGAGATTGTCCTTTCGATAATGAAAAACTCCGGTTATAAAGAAGTAGTGACAGATCCCGAGAGCGCAGAAGTCATTTTCATCAACACTTGTGCTATCCGAGACAATGCAGAACAAAGAGTATGGCAAAGGCTTAACTACTTTTGGTTCCTAAAACGAGAATGGAAAGTCAATGTCGCTAAAGGAAGAGCGCAATCTCTCAAACCTCCTAAAGTTGTTGTTTTGGGATGTATGGCTGAAAGATTGAAAGACAAGATTCTAGATTCTGATAAAATGGTTGATGTTGTTTGCGGTCCTGATGCTTATAGAGATCTCCCGAGGCTATTGGAAGAAGTAGACTATGGACAAAAAGGAATCAACACTCTTCTTTCTCTAGAAGAGACTTACGCCGACATATCCCCAGTCCGAATCTCCGAAAACTCAATTACCGCTTTTGTTTCAGTTATGAGAGGCTGCAACAACATGTGTGCTTTCTGCATTGTTCCGTTTACAAGAGGCAGAGAGCGATCACGTCCCGTCGAATCTATAATCCGCGAGGTTGGGGAGTTGTGGGAATCCGGTGTGAAAGAAGTTACGCTTTTAGGGCAAAATGTGAACAGCTATAACGATGATTCATCTGATCCTGAGTCAGGTGCTAACTGGGAGTACAGTGAGGGATTCTCGAGCAGGTGTAAAGTTAAAAACATGGGTTTGCGATTTGCTGATCTCTTGGACCGACTCTCTGTACAGTTTCCAGAGATGCGGTTTAGGTTTACATCGCCTCATCCTAAAGATTACCCGGACGAGTTGCTGTATTTGATGAGAGATAGACATAATATCTGCAATCTCATCCATCTTCCTGCACAGTCAGGTAATAGCAGAATACTCGAACAGATGCGTAGAGGTTACACCAGAGAAGCTTACTTGGATCTTGTTAAAAAGATTCGGAGTATAATACCAGATGTGGCTATAACCAGCGACTTTATAACTGGTACGCTTACTCAATCATTGCATCGTTCCATTTTTTTTTCCTACGTTTTAGATAGCTTAAACTAGACTAGAGTTGCCTAATGCGGTTATGGATGAGCGAGATTCAAGCTAGGGAAATGGTTTGGAAACTTTCTGTATTTAGATATTGCGGGTTTATAAAATCGAATAGAGACTGACTACCATCTGATTTGGTTTTATACGGTTTTGGTTCGGATCCATCTCTTTAGAAAATTTTATCTTTAGTGCTGCTCGTATATTTGATACGGTTTTTGGTTCTAGTTTCTATTCGGTTTTCTTAGAATCTTAATGCAACTTATCTGATACAAAAGAGGCAATTGTGTGTCTTGGTAGGCTTCTGTGGAGAAACCGAAGAAGAGCATCAAGAAACCCTAAGCTTGGTGAGAGCAGTAGGGTACGATATGGCATATATGTTTGCATACAGCATGAGAGAAAAGACACACGCTCATCGCAAGTACACAGACGACGTTCCAGAGGAAGTGAAACAGAGGCGTTTAACAGAACTCATCGAAGCATTCCGCGAAACAACAGGTCCGTGTTACAACTCTCAGGTAGGATCTATTCAGTTAGTTCTTGTCGAAGGACCGAACAAGAGAGCGCCTGAGACAGAACTCATTGGAAAAACCGATAAAGGACACCGAGTTTCGTTTGTCACAAAGCCTCTGTTTGATACAGCGTGTCTTCTTGATGGCGATGATCTGAAAAGGAATCCTGAAATTGGGGATTTTGTGGAGGTTCGGATAGAGAAATCAACGAGGGCATCGTTGTTCGGAGAAGCTCTTGCGATTACTAAACTCTCACTGTTTCACGATGTTGGTGTCGATGCTGGTGTTGCGTCTTATGCAAGTTAAGTTAAACTTTGGGTTTCTTTGTTTCGAAAGCATTATACTTTTTCTTGTGTATACTTTTCATAGTTAACCAAATAAGTTATTTTACAAAGGAATTTTATTACTTTTTTGTAACCAAAAATTGTAACTTAAAAGGATAGAGAAACTGAGTGTTGAAAATGTCAGCGATGAACAAAGAGAAATCGTCAATGGCATGGTAAGTGATTATTTGACTATGACAAGTCAATAACTACTATGCTCTATCCGATGGTAACAGCAATTAAACTCACAAATAATTTTATATATTTTGCTCTATGTTAACATAAGAAAAATGGTTCACAGCTCGAGACATTTTAAACTGTTTTGTGACTCCAGGCTACAGGTATCAAGAACTGTATTTCTATATGATTTTCATAACTTATGTTATTGAGTCTTTTTTTTTTTTTTTTTTGGGCAAATGAGTCTTGGTCAATTATATTTACACAAATACGTTAGGCAGAAAGCATTCTAATTAATTAATTGTGGACCGACCTTTTAATTAACATGTCTCGGCTTTTTATCAGACATATATTCGACTAATTAATATGACTCATGGATATTAAGCCTAAAGTTAAAAGAGGAAGAAGAAAAAACTCCAATCACATGTCGTAGTAATCACACTCCCCAATAATAAAGTTGGATTAAGTATTTCATAAAAATAAAGTTGGTAAAGTTGGATTAAGTATTTCATAAAGATAAAGTTGGTATTTCATTTATCTAAATTTTCTAAGATGAAGTACGAGTACAACCACAACCTAATCTAGTAGACTAATAAGTATATAGGTTTTGATTAATTGTGTATTCCTACTGATATCGATAATCACATTTTAATAATGTAGTGGCATTGGCAAATAAAATATTTGAAAGCACTGATTAACATAATTTATGTGCCTGACATGTTTATTATAATAAGATCATGGATTAATCAGTGAACTTATGTTCATCATTGTTTCGAATTCTAAAAGCAGATCTCGATTTTACTTTTCAATGCATTTGATGGTATTTACTTCGACCTATAGTATGAAGCTTGTATTTTACTTTGTTTTAAATCATATACTTTACGAATAAGCAAAATGTGGTACGGGGAAATGGATCCCATTATTGAGATCACAAGCATAAATTGCATATTGTTTAGTGAGGCATGCACAACAGCACAAGCCCTCGATTACTAGTGAAAATAAAATAAATTGCATATTGTTTGTAGGGCTAACATATTTAAATTTGTAATCGGTGTTAAGTAACTCAATATCGGTCAAAAAGCTTGCGATAAATCTATAACGAAAATTTCGTTACACAGTTTAATTGCCGTTTGTAACGATTTAGCATGTTATTTTTTATATGTTTGATAAGAACGGTTTCATGAAAGTGTATATAAGTATTTTTTTCTTTCTATAAATGGATAAACAAATAATGAATAGAAAATAAATTAATAAATAAAAATTGGTTGGGGGTGAGAAGTAGCTATCTAATATCTAAAAATAAGACGAGACAAAACGGCCTAAGCGTGGCGCAATAGTCGCTCCCAATTTCTGTCCCCTCATTTATTCCTCGCTATTCTTTTGAAATTTTTACTCCCTCCGTTTCACAGATAAATTTGTCCACATATAAGTTTTGTGTTTTCAATATCAAATTTAAAACATTTTATTTATTTTATTTTTATTAAACAACAATAAATAATATATTTTTTTAAATATGTTAAAAGGTTAAAAAATTAAAATTGTCATTATATATTATTTTTTAAAGAATATAAAATTTCTAAAAAATATATCTTTGTGGGACGGAGGAAATATTTTGTTACTAATTTAAATTTTAAATTAATTACTATTATATTTAACCCAACAACAAAAAAAAAGAGAATGTTACAAGAGAATTTATCATCTAATCAGATGATACATGCGCATATCATCTTTATAAAATTTTCATTTCAATTTCCATTCTAAAATTAGTTTATGGGAGGAATTATATATTTATTTCCATAAAAAAAAAATTAGCTATATCAAATTTCTTATAAAGGATGGGTAATCAGAAAAATACCAATACATTGATACACATGTCATTATGCTGTTGACTAAAAACATGTCATTATGTTTATTAAATTGTTTGACATACTAAAAATGCAAGATTATACTAATAATTAACTATTTAAGATGAATTTAACAAAGATATAAAAGTAATTTAGATGTTTTAGGTTAGTAATTAACTGTTTTAGTTGTTTTTTTAAGTTTGAATATATATGTAATACATATTTGGATATATATATATATATATAGTGAGATACGGGTAAAAGTGGATTTTATATCATTAATTCCTCTGTTTCTCCCCCATTGAAAATGACATCACCATAGCTTTAGCTCTACAAATACAAATATTTATTCTCTCACTTTCTCTGCCTGCATGGTTTTTGAGAACTGAGAAAACCTTTTAAAATTCTCTATCGATCTCTTCACAAATTTTGCTATATCTACAATTCATGTGCTTAGGCATATAGTTATTCCCAAGAAATCCGTTTAACTTCTTATGTATGCATCCTCCGGCAAGAATAGGACTTTTCATGTCGCCGGAAAATCTCCCTTGGCCTTCTGATTACATGGATTATTTGGTCGCTGGTTTCTTGGTTTTGACGGCCGGAATACTTCTCCGTCCATGGCTCTGGTTTGGTATAAGAAACTCGAAAACGAAAGATGGAGATGAAGAAGAAGAGAAGGATAAGAAGAAGGGAATGATTCCAAAGGGAAGCTTAGGCTGGCCGGTGATCGGAGAAACCCTAACCTTCATCGCTTGTGGTTATTCTTCTCGTCCTGTTACCTTCATGGACAAACGAAAGTCTTTGTAAGTCTTTTTCTATCAATTCCTTTAACCAGAAATGTCATTTTCTATCAAATTCTTTAATGATAAACAATTAGGATTTTTTTAAAGACCCATTCAAAATTTCTTTAATTTTCTATCCCTTAGTTACATCTGCTTAATTAGTTATGACCGCCTTTTGTTTCTTATAATTCAATAGTCCATCGTTTTAGTAACCCTAGAGTAACTTAACTTTCTTTTTCTTTATCCAAAAATAAGTTAGTAACAAAATACCTTACACCATTGAGTTAGAACAAAAAATAAGAACAACTTTTGTAAACATATAATAATAACAAACTGATCTCCTTTTTAGGTAAAGAAGAAAATACAGTGGTTATGTAGTAGTAATGATGAATTTTTTATAACAAATAAATTATTTTGGGGATGCTAATAGTTAAACTAAACTCTTGGACATAACATCATTTCAATTATATATAATAAAGACTGACAAAACCAACCTGTCTTCATGTTCTTGGCCATATACAACAGCAAAATAGTTTAAGCAGAGGATCTTGTTATTTTTTTTGTTTTTTTTGGGATGATTGAGTTCACTTCATTTCATTTCATGTGTCATCTTTATCTCTTCTGTTTTCTATATTATTTTCCGATGTTATTATTATTATTTTAATATACACTAAACGTCTTTGTTGTGTTCTTCTGCTATTCATTATTATTTCCTGTATACTAATAAATTTTTCAAAATGGGTCCTCTTGAATACACACTAATTTATCGTTTACCTTATTTTATTTATTTTCTCTTAGAACTGCCACCTTCACGTTTTAGTGTGATAATGATATATAATCGTCCATTGATCCGTATCTTAAATGCGATAATGAAATGTAACATGGATTATACTATTATATGTCGAGTATGATTAATAATTTGTAGTCATTAAAAGAAGAAAGGAGAAGGTAATACCTATAACCTCGGGATATTCGAGGCAGAGAGATTATAAAAGGCAGCAAATAGACAGAGACGAAATATTTCTTTTTGTAGCCATACACCAATAGCCTACTTCTCCATAGACTTCAGCTTTCCATTTAATAAGATGTGAATAAATATACCAAACCCATACTCAAAAAATTATCACCGTTAACATATTCACTTTTTTAAAAAAGGTTTTTCAAAAATATCTATCATACACGAAATTCTAGGTTAATACATAATCTTTCAAAACAGTGTAGAATTGAAATTTTTTTGCTATCATTCTATTAGTTCGTTATGCAGTATTTCTTACCGATTTTTTTTACATATTAACTATATAGATACGGAAAGGTGTTCAAGACGAACATAATAGGGACACCAATCATAATATCAACCGATGCAGAGGTTAATAAAGTGGTGCTCCAAAACCATGGGAACACATTTGTCCCTGCATACCCTAAATCAATCACTGAACTACTTGGAGAAAACTCTATTCTCAGCATCAATGGACCTCACCAAAAAAGGCTTCACACGCTCATTGGCGCGTTCCTCAGATCTCCTCACCTCAAAGACCGGATCACTCGAGACATTGAGGCCTCGGTTGGTATCACTTTGGCTTCTTGGGCTCAACTTCCCTTGGTTCATGTTCAAGATGAGGTCAAAAAGGTATATAATGTCAAAGAAAATATATTAGTAGCAAACTCACACCTACGTACTAGCTCACTTGCTATAACACGTTTTAATTTGTATAATGTTTGTTGTTGTTGTTGTTGTTATAGATGACGTTTGAGATATTAGTAAAAGTGTTGATGAGCACATCTCCTGGTGAAGATTTGGACATTCTCAAACTTGAGTTCGAAGAATTCATCAAGGGTTTGATTTGTATTCCCATCAAATTCCCTGGCACTAGACTCTATAAATCCCTAAAGGTAAAATATGTCCTTATATTACATGAGCATATCAATATCTGAATTCATTTCTTTTTTTTTTATGTCAAAATTTGATTTCATTTTGTTAGTGTGTAAATTTCTAGGGTTTAATACTTTAATCATGCAGGCGAAAGAGAGGTTAATAAAGATGGTAAAAAAGGTTGTGGAAGAGAGACAAGTGGCAACGACAACGAAGTCTCCGGTGAATGACGTGGTGGACGTGCTTCTAAGAGACGGTTGTGACGGTGGTGATTCAGAGAAGCAATCTCAGCCGTCGGATTTCGTCAGCGGAAAGATCGTAGAGATGATGATACCCGGAGAGGAAACAATGCCAACGGCGATGACTTTGGCTGTCAAATTCCTAAGTGACAACCCCGTCGCTCTAGCCAAACTCGTGGTAAGTATTTTGTGCACGACTTACTTTACACAACAGCACACGTGTGTGTTTTAATGCAAATTGCCGACGTCTGTGGACCGTAAGATTAGATGTTTGTCTTGTGAGGAGATTTTAACGGTGAAGATTTAGTAATATCGAAGTGTGGACCTAGTTTGACTTTTGAATCCTTGTCGAGTCAAGTCGCTGTCGAAAGTATTTAGACGGGACACACGAGTACACGCACGTGTGGGAAGGGAAGAGACACGTGAGAGTATATCAGCCGTAGGATTAAAAAACAGAGTGGACGGCTGTCAGGAGAGGACGATTTGCATTAACGCCTGTGTCTGTAGTCTGTACGAGCGACTGCACCGCCTGTCAAAACAGCGTTTCACGACTCGCGTCACGGAAACGCTTTGTTTTCAACGCGTTATTATTTCAATCAAAACGCACATTATAGATAAAAAATAATTCCCTCTCTTTTAAATCATTTTTATATTTATTTAGGAGGAGAATATGGAGATGAAGAGGCGTAAATTGGAGTTGGGAGAAGAATATAAGTGGACCGATTACATGTCTCTCTCTTTTACTCAAAATGTAAGTCTTAATTATTTTAATTTAAACCTACCAATTTCTTTAAAAAACAAAAATTACTAGCTAGTTATTGAAAGTGAATAGTTTCTTTTTTTTTAATTTATTTTAATTTTTTTTTTAAAAACACAAAACAGGTGATAAACGAAACACTGAGAATGGCTAACATTATTAACGGGGTGTGGAGGAAAGCTCTCAAAGATGTAGAAATTAAAGGTAATTTCCATAACTATTAAATCATTTATCAATAGACTTGGAACATTTAGATTGTAATGAAAGGTATTTTTCAGGATAATTAAGAATATGTTCTTCCTTATACTGAAATACTATAATTTTTGGTGGGTGAATGGGCAGATTACTTAATACCAAAAGGATGGTGTGTATTGGCATCATTCATATCGGTTCACATGGATGAAGACATTTATGATAATCCCTATCAATTCGATCCGTGGAGATGGGACGTACGTCACCATTTCCTATAGTATAATTATTTTGCTTCTGAATTAACCTCATGGATAGTTTAGCTTTCTTCTTATTAAATTTCAACTACTAATATTAATTTTTTGTTATCAGAGGATTAATGGATCGGCAAACAGTAGTATTTGCTTCACACCCTTCGGTGGTGGGCAAAGGCTATGTCCTGGTTTAGAACTATCGAAGCTCGAAATATCCATCTTTCTTCACCACCTCGTAACCCGATACAGGTAAACTCATTAATTACTTGTGTTAGTTTATTGATATCTTCAGTTGACCAAGGCCATAATTCATTCCAATAACGTATCAAGGGATACTGTAATGGACCGGTCTGATCTTAACAGGCTGGTCGTAAATAGACTGGTCCAAAATAGGCTTTTAGTTTCTAGAATTCTAAGATCTTTTTTTTTTTGGTCTACAACTGGCACACATATACTACAGAATTTGAACCTAAATATTGATATGTTGCGAGTTTCAACTACATTGTCATATTTTGTGATTATATGATACTAATTGTTATGTACTAATTAATGTACATGTAGTTGGACGGCTGAGGAAGACGAGATCGTGTCATTTCCGACTGTGAAGATGAAGCGGAGGCTCCCGATCCGTGTGGCTACTGTTGATAGTGCCTCTCGGATCTCACTCGAAGATCATTGATAGATCCTTTTAAAAGAACAAAACTGTTTGTACAAGAGGAAGCAGAGAAGTAACCAAATTATCTTATAAAAAAATAGTAGAGAAGAGAAGCAAACAAGATTGGTGGGTAAGACAGAAAGAGCCACACGTACAGCTAGTGATGGCTCGAAGATGAGAGATTCTAATTATATATTATTTTTTTTTGTCATGTCAAATTATAAGCGTTGGTTAGGTTGTCCCTTTCTCTTTATTTATCGTACCAAACGCAAGTTGAGATATGATTCCATATATATATATGG
Source organism: Arabidopsis lyrata subsp. lyrata (assembly GCF_000004255.2). Taxonomy (NCBI): domain Eukaryota; kingdom Viridiplantae; phylum Streptophyta; class Magnoliopsida; order Brassicales; family Brassicaceae; genus Arabidopsis; species Arabidopsis lyrata. The sequence goes on from NW_003302549.1 coordinate 1,858,775, forward strand.
ATGATAGATAAGTATATTAATATATACCTTCTTCCTTTTTGGCAGCTATTAACATTATGCCTATGTCGTCTCTATCTAGCTTTTGTTTTATGCTCGAGAAATTTTAGACGAAAATATATACCAAACTTAAAAAATTTGTAATTGTCATGTCTCAATGTCTCATGTAAAACATAAATCCACCGGACTAGTCTCACTTAATTTACTTCGACCGACGAGGTGATATGATCCATATAGATTTAAATTTATAATAATATATATTATTTTATATGATATTAAAAGAGTATAATTTGGTGGGTGATGATGAGAATAGATTGGAAATTTATGGCGGCCATAGTAAGAGCATGTATATGGGTACCCATATAGTATCATTAGAAATTTTTTAGTATTATTTATAATGTTTGTTTATTGTTTGAGATTTTTTATGATACTCCTACTAAATATGTTTGAATTGGTGAGACCGGCTTAAGTATCATAAAAAAATTTATTTGCAAAATCAAAATAAATATATAAAAACATAGGATTACAAAAGGTAATATCTATACTAGTATTTTTGCGGTCATTTTGGTGACGGGTGGGTAAAAATGCTTTCGGGTTATTGGGATATCCGACCCGTTTCCAAATTTTGGTCATAAAAAATTTCTTGGGTCGGGTTATATTTAACTCAACTCATACATGGATATTCTATATTTAATAATTTAGATATTTAGAAGATTTGATTAAGATTTAGAATTATGATTCTTCTATCATCTTTGTTTGATTTGTTTTTAACTGTTTTGAATCATCATATAATACATAAATATTTTATAAGGAGATACAATTTATAAAAATTTATATATACTAACTTTAAAAAATAAATCATCTCGTGGTGTACATCATATTTTATTTTATTTTCTCTACTTTTAAGGAAAAACGCGTTTCCCAGACGAATCAGCTGCCGCCACGTCATCTGATACTGGCTATCAGAAGTATCACTCCAGTGATACTAATCAGACCCAACTTGCTACTCTAATCTATTAAAAAATAATTAATAGGCTTCTGATACTCTCATTGTATCAGCTATGTACATGGTCTAAGGACAATGCCATGCACGAAAGACGAAACAGGTCCATGGGGAATACACGTGCATGTTGTTTACATCGACCCACCTTATAATTATTTCCATTATTATCAAATTTGTGGAGCCTTTTTATGTCATCTTCGACACCGCCGATATTCATCATTATTTTTATTATTTAATTTTGTTTAACTTATGGTTTTATTCGTCTACTTTGTGTTATGTTATTGTACGATACGCATATATATTATTATACTTAATTCAATGTACAAGCAAATTAATAATTAAATAATATTTATATTTACGTATAGGCCTGGACTTCTGTTTTATGTATATAATGGCAGACCATGAATTTGAGTATCAATGTAAAACAATTTATATTTCCACATACATGACTGTAATCTGATACTTTAGTTGTATCACATGTGTTTACATTGAAATTTGAAGGTATTAACTATTAAGGAAGAGATACATCAAACTAAAACCATTTAACTATAAGATGTGTGAACGCATTAATAAGTACTCTCTCTCTTTCTAAAAATTGATGTTTAGAGGTTTTTTATATATTAAGAAGCAATCACTGTAATTATTTGTCAATTACTTTTTTATGCTAAACATTTTTAATAACTTTGAACCGATAGTATTAGAAAATAGTTAATTTTTTTTTTTTTTGAATATCTGGAAGTTCAATCCCGAAAGCCCTACGTTTCCTAGAAACGGGACCTACACCAGATTAAATTCATCTCCCTTGGAGAAGAGATCTTTTCCAATAGGCGTCGAACCCAGTACTTCCACTTGGGAGATTTACCACTGGATCAACACAACGTTGGTAAAACAGTTAATCATTACGTCTTAAAGTTTATGATATATTGATTTTAATCAATAAAAAATAAAACAAAAACCTAAAAAATAAAACTTTATGAAACAAATTAAAACTGTAGAACATTAAATATTTAGGAAGAGAGAGTACAACATTATGTATTTTTAACTAAGAAAAAAAACTTGAGATACGCATGCTGCCGTAAAAAAAAATGAAAAAGAAAAAGAAGAAAAAAGAACTCTGAATTTATTGTGGGCCAATATATTTGACATCAAGCCCATCCCTAGCTGATTGTGGCCCATGGACCATGGTTGCCACGTTGATTTCTAACCAATTTTTCTATATGGTGGATCAAGATACAAATTTTATTATTATTTCACCCCGTAAATAAAAAAGAAATTATTACGTTGGTTCACCTATAGAAACTAGGAGATACATTCTTAGTTCCCAAACTGACTCCAAGTCTCCAAGCTTAATTATATGATTCACTAAAAACTGCATCTTACATTGGCATTATGTTTTTTCCTGAATTTATCAATTTATCAATTTATCAATTTTTTTTATTGTACTGTTGTTCAGCAATTTATGATTTTAGTTTTTTATAAATGTCACATGCATGCATTATTTTTAATTTACTTTTTTTTTTCATACTACTACAGCCAAACAAATGCTATGATAAAAAATTACAGTTACAAGTTTACAACTAAGTAACCATGGTTGGAAACGTGTGTTACAATAAATGATTAATGAACTAATTGTATACTATAAGTCTATAACCTTATAATTTGGGTAATAGGGAATTGGATTTCTATTTTCGAACATTGTTTAAGTCTAAATCGTAAAAGTACGTTCCCTATAATAGGTTCGTTAAAGATACAAATATCTGATCGCGGGCCTCGACCAAATGGGCAACGAATGATTAACAATAAGAATGTTTAAGATTGTGAATGATTAAATATATGTTAAGCAAATTGCGTTTCTTAAACCAAGTAGTTACGGTGAACATTAAGTATATGTCCACTGTAATTTATAACTATATCTTTGTAAGTATATGAATATATTAAAAGGGCTATTATTGCTACGTGCTTATATATGTCTCTTTGTATGGTCAATTCAACCATCGATCTCGATGACTATGTTCAACGGCATGGTCCGTCCGTATCATGTTTTTTTCATGACCAAACAACCAATTCTAGAGATAATATTAATAATTATGTAATGTTTGATCACGGATCATGGGAGAAAGTCCGTGTTAAAAAAATCGCTAGGCGCTAGTCGGACGGTGAGGGTGTGCCTAGCGCCTAGCAAGAAAATCGGGGATTACACGGGGATTAATCGGGGATTAGTTTTAGGGCTATTTAATATTTTAAAAACATATTAATCTATTATAATTAAGAAATTTATATAATATTGTTTTTAAAATTGTATTAAACACATGAAAACAAGATTTTAATTTCAAATTTATGATTTTTATATAAATTACGAACATAAGTGGGACGTTTTGAATTTTAGATGAAAAAAAAAAAAGTAAAAACAAAAAAAAAAAAAAAAAAATTGGGCTAGGCGCCGTCTAGGCGGGTTAGGCGGCCGCCTAGGCGGTCCAGGCGGACAAAAAATCGGATCTCCGATTTTTGTCACCGATTTGGACAAAATCGCCGCGGTGCTCCTCCGATTAGCGCCTAGGCGGCTAGGCGGCCGATTTTTAGAACAAGGGAGAAAGCAAAATACTCATAAAATGGCTTGCAATATTTCATTAAATTATGAAATTCAGCGCTTTAATAATGACTCCAGTAAGGTCATAAACATAAGTCTCGTTAATGACCGTTATTATATTCATTTCATGCAAAGCCTTTGTCTAACAAAGATTGAACCAATTTATAGATGTTATTATAGCATATCATTAATTGTGTTCTATTTTTCCTGAAAGAATGTTTTGTGGGCGCATTTATAAAGTATTACGTTGCAGGTATCGCTATATCATTTATTTTGATATATACTAATGAAAATCTTTATTTAAGTTTTTTTCTCTTATTACTTTCTACAAAGAGATTTTTTTTGTTTTGTGTTTACTTATTCAGATGTATATTAGTTCTATTAGTTCAAATAGGTATGATCATATTATAAATAGGTTTTAGTATATCATTAATTGTGTTCTATTTTTCCTGAAAGAATGTTTTGTGGGCGCATTTATAAAGTATATCATTTATTTTGATATACACTAATTAAAATCTTTATTACAGTTTTTTTTCTCTTATTACTTTCTACAAAGAGATTTTTTTTTTGTTTTGTGTTTACTTATTCGGATGTATATTAGTTCTATTCGTTCAAATAGGAATGATCATATTATAAATATAGGTTTTAGTTTCGAATAGGTTACAAAAACATTGAAAGTTTTTTTTTTTAAGAAAAATATGTAGATATTTTTGCATCCCATATTTGAGGTGATACAGTCATGGCACTATCAACATTTATTCTAATGTTTTCCTTGAAACACAAATGACTCCTTTCCTTTGGTGTGGGGATCTATATTATTTATGATTGACTCAACTATCGAACATGTGAAGTACTAGATGATGAATTCTTATTTATTAAGCAAGGTGTGGAGGTAACATTGTAAATTTGATACAAAAAGATCTCCATCAAGTATACAGATCAGTTTCCTTATTTGCATGTACTAGCTAGTGGTCCGTAAAAATTGTTGAAATAGTATTAATAACGAATATATATACAGTTAATGCAAGATCGAAAAGATATTCAGTCGACAGTTTCGTTATAAAAGTTTAGATTCAATCAACAGTCAACAGAAATTAATCATTTGATGAGATGATGAGCTTAACGGTAAGCTTGTAACCAAAAAAAGTAGATCCTTTGATAACGGCAATTAGAATTTGTAATTTAACAACATGTATCATATGGTAAGCAATAATTATGTTTATAAATCATGATTATAAACTCCTGTAATTCCATAATGTTGTAAAGGGTTTGGTTAAAAGCCTTAAAGGTTTTTTTTCCTGAAAAGTTGTAAAAAAGAAACAAAAAATGTTTAAAGCAAAAAAAAAAAAAAGTAAAAAAAGGCAAAAAGCGACATGAAAAGAAACGCAAGGAAGAGTCAAAGGCGCGAAAGTTAACTAAACAGCTAACGTGGCGCCAAATCAAGCCTCAGGATCCGACCGAGATTCCTTTTTACCGAGTGGTTAAATAAAATTACAGTTACTTTGGCGTCAGTGAATCTGGTATTCTGATTACGTGCAGAGTACCCGTGAGTGCGTGACGTTAAGCTTAGAGCCGGTCCTAGAAATTTGGGGGCGAAAACAACAAAATAGTTTTTTAAGATTATTATGAACAGTTATAAAATTTTGGGGCTTTTTCATAAAAATAACTTTTTTGGGGGCCTATTTGCATATATTTTTTTTTGCTGAATTTTTAAGAAAATTTGGAGGCCACAGATATTTGCTTCAGGTCGCTCTCCTTAAGCTTGCAATTTAAAGAGTTTTTTTTTTTTTTTTTTTTCCAAATGGTAATAATCACTATTCATTTATGAATGAAATTATACATATTACTTTTATAGCTTTCGGTCAGCATGAGTATTATAGCCAGAATCGTTCTTTGTTTAACAGCAATAAGACATTTACCTTGTTTTTTTTTTTTTACTTTGAAATTTGGAACCTTAATTAGTCCGAGCGTTTACAACTTTTTTTCTTATTATTAACGCAATAAAACAACAAATATACATATTAGGTTTAGGGCTTTTAACGTGTTCTTCAATATATATAGACTATAGTGCATGTTTTATATATGATAAAGTAAAACATAGATTATAAATCTTGCTTAATCACATTCGAAATTTGAAGTCTTCGCTGTGCCTACACTTCTGAGTTTGTCTATACTAATTACTAACTAGGAATTTCATACACATAAATTGTGGGTTATCTGTGGTCTTGTGACAGATAAGTAATAAGTTGATGGATTTTGGTAAAATTTTCCATAACTATAAGAAAAACCGATGCTTCAAGATATGCAGAATATAGATCTAGCGTTGCACATAGGTCGATATAGCACAAGAATGAAAATCAACTTTATTTGCCTTGGGAACAAGCGAAAGATCGAAACTCCGACAGACGTAATCTTAATTCGCTGAGAGGCGTGTGAGAATTGCCTTTTTCTCGAATATAAAATGCACTCCCATAATGTAACCAAACAAAAGATATAAATAGGAATAAGAAAATAACAACTCAGCGTAACGGAGTCCGATTAACGGAGTGAAGAATCTTGTGGTTTCTCGAGAGTTCTAAGCCAATGAGAATCGAAAAAACGAACGGAATGAAACGACGTTGTTGTGTGTGTGGTTAAGAAAAGACCAAACTCATACGACACCGAAGCTTTTTCCCACGTGCCAAAGAGTTTCGTCTTCGTTCACACAGAACCAAGTTGGGTGGTAACAAAGGTAGGACCCAGCCTCCAACACCTAGACGAAACAGTAATTTGCGTTTACATGGGAACTAATGAATTGTTTTGTTTAGTATATAGTCTTTATGTTTAGAATTATCAAAAGTATACTTTATAAAAAGAGTGGGTGGTGACATATTTAGTTTCTTCACCAATATAAAGAGATAAATATGGTGATGTCAAAAGAAAAAGGGAGAAAACTTGGCTACCAACAAAATTATAAGAAGAAAATTTCAACATGTGAAAATGTTTTCTTTATTTTTAAATGAAAGGAAGGAAGTTGTTATATAAAGAAATTTTCTAAAAGGTTAATGATTTAAATCTACTATAACCTTTTTCATCCTTTGGAACAAAAAAAAAGGTTTGAGTTAGCGATTTTTAGTCAGTGTTCTAAAAAGCGGTCTAGGCGGTCGTCTAGGCCCCGACTAGGCGCTAGGCTCTCATGCGACGCCTAGATTACCGTCTTGACCGCCTAAAATCACATAGATCTTGTTTAATGTATTTTTTCAATTTCAATTAGAGATTTATTTATATATATAGTTATAAATATTCATATATTTTTTAATATAAATATAAATAAATGTTTTATCTAGTTTTTGTTTATAATTTCATAATTTTTAGTTTTATATAGATATTTTATATATAATATTATATTGATAATTTTTTATGTTATAAACGTCTAAACCGCCTAAAAAATCGCCTAGACCCCGATTAAGCGTTCTAGGCGCTAGGCACTGGGTCACCGCCCGCTTAGCGCCTAGCGCTTTCTTGAACACTGTTTTTAGTGAAATCTAGTTGGTGATTCTCTAACTAAAATTCAACCACCATTGGTGTGGATGTCGGATTCACACACTCAAGTATTTTGTTAAGTGGGAAAGATTATTCTTGAGGGACAAAAATGAATACGTAAGAACTTGTAAATTGATACGAAAATTGCTATAGTATTTCTCTCTTTGTTTAGATGGTTCCCCTTTTACATGGCCACTGGCCTCTATATTTATACATAGCTAAACGACATTCAAAATGAGTAATTAAGTACAATTATTCCTTCTTAAATGTGTCCGTTTTGATTCTTCGGCTTTAATGCTCAACGTTTGAATTTGAGTTGACTCTGATCTTCATGGGCCTCGCCTCTTCTGGCCCAAATGTCTTCGAACCGACTTACCCGTGTCTTCTACACCGAACTCGCGTCATAGTGCAGTCACTTCGGGTTATCTAAATGGTGACAACCACTTCGTCCATCCCTTCGGCTCGCGGGTCCAATGGGCTTCATCCTTTATGGGCCATTATCCTGATTACGTGGCAATCTTTGGTTGGTCTCGTACTTCTGGTGCGGGATCCGACACCAACAATTAGCCCCCCAAGTTCTTCGAAGTGTTTATTCCAGTTCGGAGGACTTTAAATGCTCAAGTGGCCAAAGATTGCGCTCGAGAATCTTTCTGATTTCCCGCCGAAAGTCCCATCACTCCTTTAATTTTGGCACTACCCTTTTTTAACCGAGTGACATCTGTCATCATTATGACCGTATATTGATTAATTTACTATTAAAACGGGAAAAAACCTTCCCACTTCCCACACAACTTCCGAGGCGGTTTCATCATTAGCTTGAGGTAACTTCTTTTCACCATTACTCTCTTCTTTTACTTTTGTACTTTAAAAAAAAAACCCTTCTTCGCCGGATCTTGAATTTTTCTTTCCAATGACTTCTGATTCCGATAGACCCGAGTCTCCGTCTTTCGACGAGAGGCGTTCCAGTAACGATGAGTGCACCCGCCCTGGTGACATTGCCGGTCCGCACTATAGGTCCACTTGTACTCTTCAATCCCTAGAGCGGTTGAAAGAGCTTTGCCGGATTCTGCCGGAAATCATGGCGGAAGCACAAATAGCTTCCCCCACAGAATCTCCAGAGAACCATCGCGATGGTTACTTCTGTGTGTATGAGATTTATTTCAAGGGTTGCGGGCTTACCTTTCCTCTTCCCGAAGCCCTAATTTTATACCTAGCGGCTCTTGAAATCGCTCTTCCTCAATTAACCCCCAATCTTCTCCGCACAATTCTCAGCATTATAACAATCGCGGCGGAGGCCGGTTACGTTATCGGAGTTGCCGAATTAAATGAGCTTCTAAGCGTGAGAAGTTCGTCGAAGAAAACAGGGTATTTCTCAGCATATCCTAACGCCAACAGGAACATCATTTCGCATCTTCCAAACAAGGATGAAAATTGGCATCATCCTTGGTTCTTGATTAAGAAAACTCCCGCTTCGGTTGGAAATCTTGCAGATTTCCTCCCTTCGAAGTGGTCGGCGAAACCTGGTAGAGATTAGGTCGCCCGTATCTTTCCCGGTTGTTTCTCTATCTTTATTAACTAACATCGTTGTTTCATTTCGCAGCTTTCATCGCTTCCAATCTCCCATCTGAAGAGTTCATCGAATTCTTCAAAATAATTCTTGAAGGGGAAACCCTTTGGAATTCCTTCACTCTCGAACGATTCATAGAGGCTAACCACAGACTCAGGATGAGTCCGCCTGGTCATCTTCACCAAATTCCTCCCCCTCCCTCAACTCAGGGAATGTCATCTCGGGCCCTTGCGGCCAAGCGAAAGTTGCTTTCCAAGCCGATGGCTGAAGCTTGCGAAGAGAAGAAAAAGTTTCTCGCGACTTCTATAGACAAGAAGGACTATAGTAGGACCTTGCTAGTCGATGATGGCAGTACTGAGGGAGCTCGATCTGTTGCTTCCTTCAGATTAACTCCTCGTCGAGATCGTCGCGACTCACGTTCTCCTCGGAGGGATCGATCTCCTCGCCGTGATTCACCTCGTCCTTCCCGGGATGATTTTAGTAACGAGCCAATTAAGAACTTGGTTCGCCGAAAGAGAGACAGGTCCTCTCGTAGTGATCTTTCCCCGCAGAGGGAAAAGTCAAGGACCCGGACTGACCGCTCACCTCGGTCATCCCCTCCTTCTGAACCAATGGGTCCTCCACGACCGGTTGACATGTCTTCCTCTTCCCAGCCTGATAGTGGAAAGACCGCCCGGAGCGCGTCTCCGAAAAAAGGAGATTCTGAATCTCGAGATGCTCCCTCGAGGCTGAAGCCTGCTCTTGTACCTCAAGTCAAATCGCTTTCAGGTTTGGTGATTTACACACACTTAAACCTTCGTCTTTATTAAAATTCCAATTCTTACAATTCTTCCTTCTTCGCAGCTATGGAGACAGAAGGCAGCGTCTTCCGATGCTTCAAGACCCGTTCTGGTTCGATCTTGCCAGATTTCAACAAATGGCGCCCCGCGATTCGTGAACGTTACTTGCTTCACGCGCATCACTCATCTCGGGTTAGTCCCGCTTTCTTTTATGTATATTTTTTATTGTATTGCCATTCTGCGAACTGACTTATCATCCCGGGTTCATGTATAACACCAGGCTCAAAGCGAATTTAACGACATGATCGAACATTACGAAGGGTTGGTCATTGGCCGGGAGAAGGAGATTGACATGTTGACGAAGAAACTCTCCGCCCTTGAGGCCGAACTCAGTTCTTCTGCCGGCTCCAAGCATGATCTGGAGGACAAAGTCGACAATTTAACATCCGAGCTTGCGCAAATAAAGGGGGAGCTGCAGGGTCAGTACGACCAGAACTTCAAACTCCAGGAAGAGTTTTCTGGTATTCAAGGTAGGCTGCAAGAGTCTGAATCAAACGCTGATTCCCTGAACAACCAACTCATCGAGCTCAACGCGAAGTACAAGGCGATCGCCAAATTGCGTGACTCCGAGTTGGCGAAGTCGGCGTCAAAAGCCAGAAAAGAGGTCAAGGGACGCGGGATGGAGTTGATCCAAGGGGCCATCCGATTCATGCAAACTGAGAAGGCTAGGTCTGACCTGGAATCTGACATCAAGGAGCACGAGAGCAACCTGATCCTGCTGGATCAAATCCATGATGCGGATTTCTCCGAGGATCAAGAGAGAACTGAACTATCGGCTAATCTTTCTGAAAAGCGAAGTCGCTTGGCAGCTCTTCCTACTTCGACCTTCAACCCTCAGGACTTCGAGGAATTCTTCACCGAATCGCCTCCTATAAGCGAATCAGGTCTAGACTGGGCAGGTAATGCTTGGCTCCTGACATTTATTACCTTTCCTTTTCTTGCACCTTTGGTTGACTGGAATTATTATTCCTAGGCTCAAGTGGGGCGGAGGACGTTGTCCCGCCCGTAGCTCCTATGATGTCGGAGGTCACTCCGGAGGTTGGTCGTACCGTGGAGGGTGGTCAGGAAACTTCATCTGATCAAGCAGCTGCCAAGGACGTGAATGAAGCTTCGACTGTTGAGCCAGACTCCGAGGTAGCTGCTGCTCCGTAGTGGCTGTGTCCACTTTGACTTGGGGATTGTCCCTTTATTTTTAAGACTTAATTTCACACTTATTTTTGCCTAAGGAGGCTTTATTATTATTCTCTTTTGAACAAGATATTTGCCTGAGGAAGCTTTTAAACCTTTCTAGGTTGTGACCCAAGGGGGCTTGGTTAAAATTAAATGCGGGTTTGCAAAGTCCGCTTTTAACCTTTTGTGGCCTTGTGGCAATGCTTTCGAGATTTTTATAGGCTGATCAGACCTTTCTCTTTAGAATGCGAGAACTGAGCTCGGCTTAAAGCGAGTTCCCCACTTCGGGTTTAGTCAACTCGGTAAACTTGTTAGGCTTGGGCCTTAGAAACTTTTGCAGTTGATGCGACGGTTGCTTTTTCCCTTCTTAAAGAGAACGGCGCGTCTTTTAATGTAATAATTGCCTTTTCTCGATTTTCCAAAAATGGTTTAAACCACTTGGGCACGCTATCATTAATAAATTTATGTTTCCAAGACAAACCCTAAATCATTATAAATAAAGGCTTACCTACCTCTAGGCTTTATTAAACATGACTATAGAATATCACTTGAGAAATATTCTAAGGATGGAAAACGAAGAAGTAGCCCCCATCGCTCCCGGCAGTCCCCTCTTCTTATCTGGCGACGGCTTTGAACCGGCCGGCGTTCTCTTTCCTCACGCCGTCTTTCACTTCCCTTCAAAGGAGAAGAAAGAGGCTTGCGACTTCATCGATAAGGTAAATATTTAAAGTTTTTGACTTAAAAACTTTTTGCTTCATATTATTCACTCTTTTATGTTAGGTCGCCGACAAGCACCGCCGGCTATGTGAAGAGAAGCAGCGGCTGGGCCTCAAAAGGCAAACACTCGAGGCTCGCATCGCTCGAGTGGAGAGGAAGATACGGGCCTTGGAAAGCGACCCCTTTCAATGGGAGTGGCGGAACTTCGACTCCGTTGCTGAGATCCCGAAGATGCTTCGGATGTATCTCCGCGCTAGAGGGATCCCGGGCCCTGTGAACGCCCCCGTCTTCGTCACTCCATCCGACGATGAAGAGGAAGAGGACTTGGAGGAGGAGGCCAGCGACTGCCGGAAACGCCTTCGGGATCGTTCCGAAGTGGATGCCAAAAACAAGGCGTCCACTTCGAGGACTAAACCGGCGATGAAGGAGCCTGTTCCTGAGCCTCTCCCATAAATGTTCTCCAATTCCTTCGCTTCTCTCTTCTCTTTTTTTTTTTTTAAAAACAAAAACTCGTAATGGGCTTCGGCCCTTTTTATATTTATGGAAATATTTGCTACTTTCCTTCTTTTCCAAATATTCTTCGAGATGCATCTTTTAATGCAGGATCCGTCCGAGGGCATAAATCTCTCCGCGAATCATTCCATTACTTGGATAGAATCCGTAGCTTGCTAGGGATATGGGGTTCCTATAAATTATAGGTTCAACTCCCCTTTATTCCTTACCATTTTTTTTATTTTAGCAGGCATGGAGTTCAATCTACGCTGTTCAGAATCTATGCCCGACTTCTCCAGAATCGGAATGATGAATGAGGACGTTCCAAGTGAGCCCAACAGGCAGCCTCCTCCACTTCGCGGCTTCTTGAGATCTCAGATCCGAGCCCCATGTGCTTTGATCAGGAATCTCTCAATCAGAGACCAAGGAACAGCAACGGCGTTCATAGAAGCACTTGAACTTCAACACCGGAAGCTTACGTCGGAAAAGAGGAGACTCCGGAAGAGGATTAACCGGATGCAACGCAGACTTACTACGGTGTCAAGAAATCTTTACATTCTTGAATCTCACCCCGGAGAGTGGATTGAGCTTGGAATCTCCGACTTTGCTCGAATTCCGGACTGCATGATGTCAATCCTCGATCTTGCTGGTCAAGGAATTGAAGTGTTCTGCTCGTCAACGAGGATTTCGTAGTTCGAAGTGTACGATGAGGGACACTTCGCCTCTCTTTTTTTTATAAACGCTTTATTTCCAATCTCTTGTATGTTCGCATAGCCGAACCTTCTTCCTTTAATAAAGAAATAAAACAAAAAATTTTATTAATAGCTGAACTCGTTTTCGAGCTGCCTACGTACCCATTTCGGGATCAAGCCAAATCGTAGTTCATGTACATAAACAATGCATGTAGCTTTTAAACATAAAACTTTTTTAAGTTGATCACATTCCAAGGTCGCTTGACTGGATTGTCTTCTAGGTCTTTTAACCTATAAACACCGTTCCGAACCACTTCGGTAATAACGTAAGGTCCTTCCCAATTAATACCGAGTTTACCGGCGCCTTCTTCTTTTCTGTTGTCAAATACACGCCTTAATACATAGTCTCCCACGAAGAACGGCCTACTTTTGACCTTAGAATTGTAATACCGGGCTGCTGCCTGTTGGTAATTCTGGATCCGAATTAGAGCTTGATCACGCCTTTCATTTATGGTATCCAGTGAATCGTTAAGCATCGCTGAATTTTCTTCCTCATTTAACGGTGCTTCCGTTCGACGAAGTCCGGGCACGTTGAGTTCAGCTGGTACTACCGCTTCCATGCCATAAACCAAAGAGAATGGAGTTTCTCCTGTAGGTCGCCTAGGGGTTGTACGATAAGCCCACAGGACGGGTTGGAGTTCTTCATACCATCCTCCCTTTAGATGACTTAAGCGTTTCTTGAGATTGCTTAATATCGTCTTGTTCGCGGCTTCGGCTTGACCGTTTCCTTGCGGATATCTTGGAGTAGAATAACTAACTTTAATTCCCCAGTCCGCACAAAAGGCATCAAACTCGTGTGAAATGAATTGCGGTCCATTATCAGTGACTATTTCGTACGGAACTCCATGTCGACATATAATGTTTTTCCAAATAAAAGTCTTCACCGCCGAATCCTTGATACCGACATACGCCTCAGCTTCAATCCATTTCGAAAAGTAGTCCGTGAGGACTAAAAGGTACTGTACACCTCGAGTTGATTTGTGCAATGGTCCAATGATGTCCATCGACCACCTCATAAACGGGTATGGGGCGGAAATGGAAGAGAATAACTCTGACGGTTGATGGATTAATGGCGCATGGAGTTGGCAGCGCTTGCATCTTTGGGCGAACTTAACGCAATCTGTGATCATAGTGGGCCAAAAGTACCCCATTCTTTTAACTTTAAAAGCCATAGCTCTTCCTGATGAATGACTTCCACATAATCCCTCATGCACTTCGCTCATGACGATTTCGACTTCGGGCCCAAAAATGCATAGTAGGTAAGGGTCACTAACACCTCGCCTATATAACGCATCTTTTGATAGGCAAAATTTCGCGCTAACGACTTTCATTTTCCTGGCCTGCCATTTATTCTTTGGGAGCTCGCCTGTCGTGATGTAGTGCTTTATTGGCTCCCTCCAGTCAGCCCCCCAGTCTTTAGCCGGAATTTGGTCAACTTTGTGAAATATCCGCGGCTCTGGTTCGGGATGTTCGTTTGGTTCAAGAATATTTTCCTCGAGTAATGGCTCGGTTTCTATCATCGTTTCTGGAATCATTTCTTCAGCTAAGACAACGGGTTCCTTGTTAGATGTATTTGATCCTTTTGACTTCCTGCGTTTGTTGGGTGGCGGTTCGATCTCTGGTTCACCATGGTCACGTGCCGCTGCTCGAGACCTTGTAACGACGAGGGTTTCCTTGCTGTCTTGAATGCTTCGCTCCGAGATGCACTCTACTGGAATAACTCTCTTTAACTCAGGATCTGATGTTGACGCCAATGCGGCGAGTGCATCTGCAGTTGTATTCTCTCCGCGAGGTATGCGGATTAACTCGAATTTCGAGAAATTTTTAGATAGATCCTTCACCACTTCGAGGTAAGCTTCCATTCTTGAATCTTTGGCTTCATAGTCTCCATTAAACTGGTTAGCTACTAATTGCGAATCGCAATAAGCCAATATTTCCTTAGCTCCAACTCCTTGTGCTAGCCGGAGTCCGGCAATAAGGGCTTCGTATTCTGCCTCATTGTTAGAGGCATTGAATAACAATCGGAATGATTGTTCTAGAATTTCTGATGTCGGAGATTCCAACCTAATTCCCACTCCGGATCCTTGCTTTGTTGAAGACCCATCTACGTGTAATTTCCAAGTTTGGTTCTCCGGTTGATCTATCGTTCCAGGTATTGGTAGTTCGGTCAGGAAATCTGCTAAGACTTGAGCTTTCATACTGATCCGGCTTTTAAACTCTATGTCGTACTCGCTTAATTCCACCGCCCATTTCGCCAAACGTCCGGATTGACTTGGACTATGAAGTATTGTTCTGAGTGGTTGGTTAGTTAATACTTCAACCGGATGGGACTGAAAATATGGACGCAACTTCCGAGCCGAAGTTACCACCGCGAGTGCAAGTTTTTCCATCATTGTGTATCTGGTTTCCGGATCCGTCATTGACTTGCTCACATAGTAAATTGGTTTCTGCTCCCCACGGTCTTCCCGAACCAAGACTCCACTAACCGCGTGGTTTGAAACTGAAACGTATAAGTAGAGTTTTTCATCCACTTCCGTTTGGACAGTATAGGTGGAGTGGTTAAGTATGCCTTAAGCTGCCCAAAAGCTTCTTCACACTTCTCATCCCAAAGAAATCCTTTGTTCCCTTTTAGAATTTGGTAGAAAGGCAACGACTTATCTGTAGATCTCGAGATAAAACGATTCAAGGCCGCGATTCGCCCAGTCAACCGTTGTACTTCTTTGAAGTTTCTCGGAGATGGCATGTTTAGAAAGGCGTTAATTTGATTTGGATTGGCTTCAATCCCTCTTTCTGTCACAATATAACCAAGGAATTCTCCGGATGGGACTCCAAATGTGCACTTCGCCGGATTCAGCTTCATTTGATATTTATTGAGAATATCAAAACATTCCTCCAAATGCTTAACATGATCTTCTTTCTTCAACGATTTAACCAACATATCATCTATGTAGACTTCCATAGTCTTCCCGAGGTGATTGTGAAACATTTTGTTCACCAACCGTTGGTAAGTTGCTCCTGCATTTTTCAAACCAAAAGGCATTACCTTGTAACAGTAGATACCTCTATCTGTGATAAATGACGTCTTTTCTTGATCTTCGGGGTTCATCATTATCTGATTATAACCCGAGAAGGCGTCCATGAACGTTAACAGCTCATTTCCAGCGGTGGACTCTACAAGTCGATCTATATGCGGGAGAGGGAAACTATCTTTGGGACACGCTTTATTTAGGTCAGTAAAGTCGATGCAAACCCTATCTTTCCCATTCTTTTTCTTGACAACGACAGTGTTTGCTACCCACTCCGGATATTGCACTTCTCTTATGGACCCTATCTTCAAGAGTTTATCCACTTCGTCGTTTACTATTTTTGCCCGCTCGACCCCAAGCTTTCTTCTTTTTTGTTTCACCGGTTTGAAGCTTGGATCTACGTTTAGTTCATGACAAATTATACCCGGATTTATACCCGGCATATCCGCTGCTGACCATGCAAACGACGCTTTGTTTTTCCTTAAGAGTTCGATCAAAGCTTCTTTGATTTGGCCAGTCAAGGTTGCTCCAATTCTAATTTTCCTGTCCGGCTTGTCTTCTTCCAGTGCCACTTCGACTACCACATCCTCTTTCTTCTGCCCACTAGGAAATTTGGTTTTTAGTCCTTCTTTTGCGGGCTTCGCTAATTGCTATTGAATCTTCATACGGTGGCTAGCTAAGTAACAAGTTCGTGAAGCTTCTTGATCTCCCCGAATTGTTTCCACCCCATTTGATGTTGGAAATTTGATACATTGATGGTACGTAGAGGGAACTGCTTTCATTCGATAAATCCAGGGAGTCCCGAGGATGATGTTGTAAGCAGCGGGCTTATCGAAGACAACGAAGTCCACGATTTTTGATACCTTCTTGGCAAGGACTGGGAGCTTGATTGTTCCGAGAGACATGGATGACTCGCTTGTGAATGCAACTAACGGAGATGGAGGTCCTACTATGTCTCCTCGGCTGATTCCCATTTTTTCTAGAGTACTTAAAAAGATCAAGTCGACCGAACTGCCTGTATCTATAAGGATCCTTGATACTTCGAAATTTGCGACATCAAGAGTAATGACTAGAGCATCGTCATGATCCTTGATACTTCGAAAGTTTCTTCTTCATCGAATGATATTGATGCATGCGGTCTTTCGAGATGCCGCGTTTCTTCTTCATCGAATGATATTGATGCACCTTGAAAATCGACTTCTTCGCTTAAGCTTGCTTTGAGTGAGACATTTCGTCGATGCTTTTTGATTGAACTTATTGAATCTCCGCAAAATCTGGATCCTCCTATAATCACATTGATCTTCCCCTTAGAACTTCTCGGTTCCTCCTCGTTGGATAACCTTGGTCTTTTGGAATCCTGATCTTTGGAGTTTTCCTTTACTTCGTGGTACTCCTTCACAAAATCTTTTATATCGAATTTAGAAAGATCACCACTAGCCCAAAGCTCTGCGAGGTGCTTTTTAAGAACGCTGCAATCCTTGGTTAAATGTCCGGTTACTTTATGAATGTCGCAATATAGACTTTCATCACGGACCCAAGTGTTTGATCTTCCTTTCCCTTGGAATTGCTTCCCGACAGAATTGTTGAAGGGTTGCGACCCAAACTTCCTTGGTACTTTGCTCTCTTTAGGCTCGAACTTCTTGGTAGGGACGGTGATTGCCGGCTTTTCTTGTTTATTCCGCTTGGCAAAACTTTCTTTTTCGTCTTCTACCTCCATCCAATTGTTTGCGCGGAAGAGTGCATCCTGAATTGTGTCTGGTTTATGAAGTATTAAGTCTTCTTTAAACCTTGAATCATGTCGCAATCCTTTTCGTAGGGCAGATAAAGCTGATTGCTGTGAGATTCTTGGGAGTTTTGATAGCACCCCTTTGAATTTGGTGATGAAAACTCGAAGTGACTCATTAGATCCTTGCGTTAAGTTCCAAAGATCGGCATCCGAAACGCTTTTATCCATAAGGATAGAATATTGCTTCAAGAACACGGCTGACAGTTCGTCGAAATTGCTGATCGAACCCGGCTCTAATTGGGTGAACCACATTAGAGCTTGGCCACATAGATTCTCCGAAAACAGCTTGCAATAGCCTGCATCTTCATCAGCTTCATCCAACTCGACTCTTCCTGCAGCGATCAGAAAGGCTGCAAGATAGCTTTTTGGATCCTCCAATCCGCTGTAAGGGTCCAACTTGAGCTTCCGGGAATCTTTGATCCTCAAACTTGCAATTCGCGGGATAAAAGGGGTTCGCCTTGCTTCTTCAATGACTCGATTAATGTCTGGCTCCGAACTTGTAGCCTGATGAAATTTTGATTTCATTTCTTTTAATTCCTGGCTAACCTTCTTCATGGTCTCGAACTGGTCGAGGTTCTCCTGCTCGTACTGAGCTGCAAATTGTTCTTCATCCCCGAGCTGCGTCTCTTCTTCCGACGTCTGAGCTACATTATTTGTAGCACCGGGAGTTGTTTGTCCACTGGTTTCATTTCGTGCAGCAGAACTTGGCGAGTTGAATATCCCTCTTCGGGTTCCCACCGGGTTTCCTGCACTTAAAGAGCGAACACGAGTTTGTATATTATTGACGTTTTGACTAAGAGATACCTGGGATGTTTGCAACGTATCGACGGCCTTCTCCACATCCGAGAACTTTTGTGATATGTCCGACATGGTTTGCTGCATAGCTTTGAGGGTTTCGGCCAATGATGTTTCAACGGCGTCTCCTCCGGACATTGTCGCTTATCTCGGAAATGTAGAAAAGAAGAAATCTGCCCACTCAAGAATCCTGATTTCCCCACAGACGGCGCCAAAATGTGGATGTCGGATTCACACACTCAAGTATTTTGTTAAGTGGGAAAGATTATTCTTGAGGGACAAAAATGAATACGTAAGAACTTGTAAATTGATACGAAAATTGCTATAGTATTTCTCTCTTTGTTTAGATGGTTCCCCTTTTACATGGCCACTGGCCTCTATATTTATACATAGCTAAACGACATTCAAAATGAGTAATTAAGTACAATTATTCCTTCTTAAATGTGTCCGTTTTGATTCTTCGGCTTTAATGCTCAACGTTTGAATTTGAGTTGACTCTGATCTTCATGGGCCTCGCCTCTTCTGGCCCAAATGTCTTCGAACCGACTTACCCGTGTCTTCTACACCGAACTCGCGTCATAGTGCAGTCACTTCGGGTTATCTAAATGGTGACAACCACTTCGTCCATCCCTTCGGCTCGCGGGTCCAATGGGCTTCATCCTTTATGGGCCATTATCCTGATTACGTGGCAATCTTTGGTTGGTCTCGTACTTCTGGTGCGGGATCCGACACCAACAATTGGCATAAAACATGGCAATGTCGTCGAATTAGTTTACTTTGCAACATTTATCTATATTTTTCTATATAAAATAATACTTTAACATTAAAAATGAAAATGAAACTAACATTAGAACAAAGAGTTATATAGTTTAGGTAAAGCTGGATGCAATCCTTTACCGTTTTCTCTCCGCATTTCACGCCGTCGAAGCCTTATTAGGGTTTAATACAAATCCATAATCTCTCGTTTTCTTATTTTCTTAAACATCCCATGTGGACACCAGGACCTAAAAATCTTGATAATCAGCTTTATTTGATGACTGAAGTATCAATTTTTTTTTTTTCGTCAACTGAAGTATCAAATTTAAATACATTAATTAGTTAACTAGTTTTAGTGAGACTTTATTTTGACCACTTAGGTCCACTAATATATAGATTCGTACAAAATTAAATTCTCTTATATTGGTCATTGTCTCATCGTTTGAAAATCAAGGATGGTGTTTTGTTTTTTAGACCAGGGAAATATATACATAAACGTCTTGTGTACATGGTTAAACTTGAATAAACTACACGATAATTATTACTATTTGTAAAACCTACTACAAATATTACTAATATTCAACTAAATTCAATAGAGGATATTAGCGTCGTAGTACCTTCATAATAACCTTATAAAAATTTTACGTAAAAAGTATACGAATTTCTCAAAATAATATATGCATTGATTAGACTTATAATAAGTATATGAAACGAATAGAAACATTTTTGATTTGATTAAACAAATAGATAAAAACACGACTCATAAATAACAATTGGAAGTTTCCTACAATTAGAAAAGCTGATTGATATCATCGAATCGCATTCGCAACTGACCAGAACTCGAAAATATAAAAATAATATTGAAACTAAATTTATAGGAATAGTAAAAGAGATGATAGCTTAAGTGAAAGTTGAATGTCGGACCGTACGTACCGGGATAGTTCTAATAGACACTTGTCTTCAATTATCCCAACTGTTCACAGCTATATCCCATAAATACCCCTAGTCAAAATATGCAATCACGAGTCAAACCCATTAACGCAGACCACTGTCGGTGTCGGTGGGTGAAACTAGGCGTAAAACTATTTAGGGTAGATCTGGAAATTCAACTATATGATAGTACAAAAGAGCATTCACATGTTTGTGTCCTTGGTGTGATTAATTTCTTCCTTTTCTTTTCACAGTTACTAATCCTTTGATTAAGGAAGTATCTCTTAATTAATCTCAAGTGGGCTGATGGATTTTGAACTTTCAGCAGATCCAAGAACACAAGATACTATATCCAACCGATCTTCAAAGAAACTTACATAAGAAATCGTAAAATATAACATATCCACCAAATCCACAAGGTCCATAACGCAATAAACGCTGCTTAAACCATTACATTACGATAACATTATAACTATAGGCCAAACAAAACTGGAAAATCAATTTATGGAACAATGTGAATTGAATAAGTATGGTAAAGTCTGTGTACATATCTAAATGACAGGTACACTGTGATATTGGAAGTGGAAGACACGTGTACGATTTCATTCCCTTTCGACGACTGTCCACAAGACTCCTCACTAATAAAAACCAATGTACTTTACGTACTCTATTTTAATTTTCTTCATTTCAACACTAAATCAATCAACCAAACAAAAGAAAAGAAAAAGAAACTGAAATAAAATAGCGTGATTAGCTGCCACTTTTTTCCCTAATATCATAATCAGCTCTTTACTTTTTCTCTTTTATATCTTCCCGTTTTTTTTGTTTTATTTCCGTTATGAAATAAAAAACAATAAATAAAAATTGGTGGGAAAGCGTCGGTAGCTCACGGCCACGCAGTGATGATGCGAGTAGACACTTGTGAAGTGCAATAAAAACCCCTTCTTCTTCTTCTTCCTTTCTTTCTCCTTCGTCTTCTTCTTCTCCCTTCTCTCTCCTTATTAAAACCTTTCTTCACAGAGAAACTAACACAAACCCAGAAGAAGAAAGAAGCTTGTACTCCTCTTTCTTTTTCCTTCTCTCTGTGAAGGTTAATGCGGGAAATGGGGAGTGGAGATTCTGCTTCGAGACTGATTCTCTGGTTCTGCTTAGGGCTTTTGATTCTAGGTGTTGGATTTGTGCAATGCGGAGTTACTTATGATCGTAAAGCACTTCTCATTAATGGGCAGAGACGAATCCTCTTCTCTGGCTCCATACATTACCCTCGAAGCACTCCTGATGTAAGATATAAGAAAAGCCCTAAACTTTTTTCCTTTTTTCTTTTGGGTTAACAACAAAACCCTAAATTTCTTTCCTTTATGTTCTGTTTCATACAACTTATCAAAATTTTTATTGTTGTTGTTAGATGTGGGAAGGTTTGATTCAGAAGGCGAAAGATGGAGGCATTGATGTGATTGAGACTTATGTATTTTGGAATCTTCATGAGCCAACTCCTGGAAAAGTAAACTTCTTCTTACTTTTTTTTCTTCAATTATGTTTCTCATTTCTTCATTATGTTGTTTGGATTTTGATGATTTCTTTCTTCATCTCAGTACGATTTTGAAGGGAGAAATGATTTGGTGAGATTCGTGAAAACGATTCACAAAGCTGGTTTATATGCTCATCTTCGAATTGGACCTTATGTTTGCGCCGAGTGGAATTTCGGGTATTACCTAATTTCCTTTCTCGTCTCTTCAGCTTCAGACGCCTCTAGATTTGGCTACTTATGTGTGTATGTAATATGTATACAGTTTCTGTTCCTGGTCAATAAAGTTTTTCTTTTTCTTTTTTGGCAATGACCAGAGGATTCCCTGTTTGGCTCAAGTATGTTCCTGGAATCAGCTTCAGAACAGATAATGAGCCTTTTAAGGTCTCTTTTTATTCCACTATCCAATTTTTCATCTTAGAACATTTACTTTATTAAAAGGTTTGCAGATATTAATTGTAGTTGGGATAATGTTTGCAGAGAGCTATGAAAGGATTCACAGAGAGAATAGTTGAGCTGATGAAGAGTGAGAACTTGTTTGAGTCTCAGGGTGGTCCCATTATCCTCTCTCAGGTATAAACTTGAATGGAACAGATTAATGCTCTGATTAGTGATCATGTTGAGTTATGTTTATATGGATCTATGTGAGTTAATAGAAAGGTGTCATCTTTTATTTGATTGTAGATTGAGAATGAGTATGGAAGACAAGGGCAGTTATTGGGCGCTGAAGGTCACAACTACATGACATGGGCAGCTAAAATGGCTATAGCAACTGAGACTGGTGTCCCGTGGGTCATGTGCAAAGAAGACGATGCCCCTGACCCTGTGGTGAGTTTCTTGATTGCATAAGCATTGTAATAAGTTAGTTAATTGGTCTGGAGTGGGTGAATGTCTTTGACTTTGAAGAATGAACTCAAACTCATTGGTTTTGGTGACAGATAAACACATGTAACGGTTTCTACTGTGATTCATTTGCTCCGAACAAGCCATACAAGCCTTTGATATGGACAGAGGCATGGAGCGGCTGGTACAGATTCTCATTTGCTTTCACTTTTTATGTGCACATGGATTTGTCATCGTCAAATCGGTAACCTTTTTTTATTCTGTAAATTGGAAATGCATTATCAGGTTCACTGAGTTTGGTGGGCCAATGCACCATAGACCAGTTCAGGATCTGGCGTTTGGTGTTGCACGTTTCATACAAAAAGGAGGTTCTTTTGTTAACTACTACATGGTATGTACACTTTAGCAACTTAGTTAATCATCTAGTCCTTACACACTGTAAGATTTGATTATCATCGAACATCTTTAAAATAGAAGATCCATTGTCTTTTCTTGAGAACAGTATCATGGAGGAACTAACTTTGGAAGAACAGCCGGAGGTCCATTTGTCACCACCAGCTATGATTATGATGCTCCAATCGACGAATATGGTAAGGACATGAAGCTAACAAAACTTTCTACACATTCATTGAAATATAAGTTAATGCAATGCTTTATGTACTAAGTGAGTCGTTGTTAAATAGGTTTAATCAGAGAACCTAAATATGGTCACCTAAAGGAGCTCCACAGAGCTATCAAGATGTGTGAAAAAGCTTTGGTGTCAGCTGATCCCGTTGTTACATCAATAGGAAACAAGCAACAAGTATGGATTTATTACTATAGATTTGTTTTGGTTTAGTTGTAGACTGTAGTTTTTTTTTTCTAAATTATATCCTCTTTTCTACTTTATTTTCCCAGGCTCATGTATACTCTGCAGAATCAGGAGATTGTTCGGCTTTCCTTGCAAACTATGACACAGAATCGGCAGCAAGAGTTTTGTTTAACAACGTTCATTATAACTTACCTCCTTGGTCAATCAGCATTCTTCCAGACTGTAGAAATGCAGTCTTCAATACTGCAAAGGTAAGTGTAGATGGTTGTTCTGACATTCAGAATTATGATTCCTCAAATTGTCTGTGATTTTTTTGATACTTGTGGATTTCTCTTGCTTGATTTAAGGTTGGAGTTCAAACATCCCAGATGGAAATGTTGCCTACAGACACAAAGAATTTCCAGTGGCAGAGTTATTTGGAAGATCTTTCATCTCTAGATGACAGCTCCACATTCACCACTCAAGGACTCTTGGAGCAGATAAATGTCACACGTGACACAAGCGATTATCTTTGGTACATGACTAGGTAAAAGAAAAACCCATCAGCTACCTTAATACGATGTAAACTTTCCCTAGCTTCAAAGTGACTCTCGGCACTTGCTAACGAACATTTGGAATTGGTATGTAGTGTTGATATCGGTGACACTGAATCATTCTTGCATGGAGGAGAGCTACCAACTCTCATTATTCAATCTACAGGCCATGCCGTGCATATATTTGTCAATGGACAGCTTTCAGGTATGGTACTTTACTACTTCCAATAGTTTGGCCCGTTAATTTCTTCTATTAGAGAATTTCTGTTATGGAAATTTATAAAATATGAATTGCAGGTTCTGCCTTTGGAACAAGGCAAAATAGGAGATTCACTTATCAGGGAAAGATCAATCTGCATTCTGGAACTAACAGAATTGCGTTGCTGAGTGTTGCTGTTGGATTACCAGTTAGTATTCTTTTTTCTCTTCCGCTGTAAAAGTTGTTTTTCGTTTTTTTCTTACCCTGATCCCTTTCTTTTTTTTCCGTTTTTGAAGAATGTGGGTGGACACTTTGAGTCATGGAATACTGGAATCTTGGGTCCAGTGGCATTGCATGGGTTGAGTCAAGGGAAAAGGGATTTGTCATGGCAGAAATGGACATACCAGGTGTTTTATCTATCCCATTTTCTCTCTTTTGATCCTTTTTTTCTGTATTAAGTTGTTTAACTCTGTTTTCATCAGGTGGGGCTGAAAGGTGAAGCTATGAATCTTGCATTTCCAACCAACACTCGTTCTATTGGATGGATGGATGCATCCTTAACTGTACAAAAGCCTCAGCCTTTGACTTGGCACAAGGTTTGATTGACTCTAACATTACTCGACAAAGTTTTTTCTTATTTAGAATCTGAACTAACGAGGAAATTTTGTTTTATTTCAGACGTATTTTGATGCACCCGAAGGAAATGAGCCGCTTGCTTTGGACATGGAAGGAATGGGAAAAGGGCAGATTTGGGTGAACGGTGAGAGCATTGGAAGATACTGGACAGCATTTGCGACTGGTGACTGTAGTCAATGTAGCTACACTGGAACATATAAACCGAACAAATGCCAAACCGGCTGTGGTCAACCTACACAAAGATATTACCATGTGCCGAGATCATGGTTAAAGCCGAGCCAAAATCTGTTGGTTATATTCGAGGAGCTTGGTGGAAATCCATCAAGTGTCTCTTTGGTCAAAAGATCAGTATCCGGAGTTTGTGCTGAAGTCTCTGAATACCACCCTAATATCAAGAACTGGCAAATCGAAAGCTACGGAAAAGGACAGACATTTCATAGACCCAAGGTTCACTTGAAATGTAGTCCAGGTCAAGCAATTGCATCTATTAAGTTTGCAAGCTTCGGGACTCCTTTAGGAACCTGTGGAAGTTACCAACAAGGAGAGTGTCACGCCGCTACCTCATACGCTATCTTAGAGAGGGTAAAAGATAGAATCTTTCCACAGATTAAACTGGAATCAGACTCTTTTTTTTTTCTTTCTAACCACGGTGTATTTTGTTATATGCAGAAGTGTGTAGGGAAAGCGAGATGCGCAGTGACTATATCCAACACCAATTTCGGGAAAGACCCGTGTCCGAATGTGCTGAAACGGTTGACGGTTGAAGCAGTTTGTGCCCCAGAGACATCTGTAACCACTTGGAGACCTTAAAGACAACCATTGAGCCATTTGTCTAAAAATTTTATAACCAAACAATACAGAGAGATGAAGAAAAGAAAATGTAAGCTGTGTTAAAATGTGTGTGTGTGTGTGTGTTAGTTTGAACAGAGACTTTGTGGGTTAGAGTAGTTTCAATTAGATAAGAGAGAAGAGTCTGTAGAGTTGTGATGGGTCTCGGGCAATTCCGGGTCTTGTCAAAAACATTCTGGCCACCGGTCACCACCGACCATTTTAACCGGTTATGGAGACCGGGATTGTTAGGTCTGAATGAAGTCAGTTTAAGGTTTGATTTGATTTAATTTGTCTTTGTAATCAACAAAAGAGGGTTCAGGTTTAGGAGAAGGATCCTACGGTGACCCATTTCTATCATATCTATTATCGTTTTACTTTTCTAATTTAGTTGTATTTTTCCTTTCAACAAATTTTCTTCTTTTCTATTTATCTAACAAAATATTTATGTCATTAAAACTATTTTCCTTTGTAAATTATAAAATTGCAGAAAATCTTTTTAACATCTTAAACTTTTTTAATCGGATAAAAAACATATCATACAAGAATTTATTTTGCAAATCAACAAAAAATAAAGTAAAAAAAAAAAAAAACTGAATTATTCCCCTTAAGCTAAAATATGAAACTTTTATGACTTGAAACCAAATTTTGACTTTGGAAAAATGATCAAAATTCTGATATTTTATAATATAAATTAAATATGATTGATGTAACTATATCTCAATTTTTTTTTAGTTAATCCATATTTTAACTTAAGCGGAAAAGTTGATATGATGAAGTAATTTAGAAGGTACGATATAATCGAAAATACAATCATAATAATCTCATAACCTTTTATGTCTACCAGAATCCTTCAAAATCCAACTTTATCTCTTCTTTGCGAAAAAAAAAAAAAAAAACACTAATTAAGTTGTATATAAACGTTACCATACGTTCTTTAATCAGAAATCAGAAACAAACAAACCCAAAACTCTTTAAGCAGCTACGATCATAGATCAAATATGAGGATGAACAAAATTATACTTGTTCTTGTGTTTCTAAGCATTACCACTGTGATCAATGGTGGAACAACAAGCAAATTTTTCCGAAAAGCTCAACCATCAACCGAGATGCCTCTCAAAACTTTTCCATCTCCGGCTGGTCATAATGCTCCTGAACAGGTTTTGATTTCTTAGTTTTATTTTTCGATTTTCTTGTTCTTAGATCATAAATTTTTGTTTGCTAATTTAGGGCTCAAGTTTCTGAATTTAGCAAGTATCAATATCAGTAAGGTTTGCACATGGCAATAATTAGTAACGATTAATTATGTTTTACAGAGGCCATACAATTAATTTATTAACTGAATTTTACTTCGCTTACGTTTTTTTTTTTTTTTCTATTATTATTTTTATCTTTTTGTTAAAGTCCCTGATTGTATTGTATCTTAACAAAACAATTAATCCATATTGATTTTTTGTATCGTTGGCTAGGTTCATATCATCCAAGGAGATTACAATGGACGTGGCATGATCATCTCGTGGGTGACACCGTTAAACCTAGCTGGTTCTAACGTTGTTACTTACTGGAAGGCGGTTAGCGGAGATGTGAAGTCGGAAAAGAAGAGAGCTCATGCCTCCACGTCGTCTTACCGATTTTATGACTATACTTCTGGTTTTCTTCATCATGCCACCATTAAAGGACTCAAGGTTTGTACTTTGTATAATTTAACTTGTCATATAAGTAATAACATCACTTCTTTTTTTTTTGTTTCAAAAGTTTTTTTTTTTTATAAAGTTTCTTTCTCGTATCTATACAGTACGATACCAAGTACATCTATGAGGTTGGAACAGATGAATCCGTTAGGCAATTTTCTTTCACTACACCTCCAAAGGTTGGACCTGATGTTCCATACACATTCGGCATCATTGGTACTTAAATTTTCTTTTACATATCTTATGATATTATATATAATTAATATTTCCAAATCGATCTAATAAATACATTGTTTGTAGGTGATCTTGGACAAACTTATGCTTCTAACGAGACATTATATCATTACATGTCAAACCCTAAAGGCCAAGCTGTTCTCTTCCCTGGAGACTTATCTTACGCAGATGATCATCCAAACCATGATCAAAGGAAGTGGGATTCTTGGGGAAGATTCGTGGAGCCTTGTGCTGCTTACCAACCCTTCATCTATGCTGCCGGAAATCACGAAATTGATTTTGTCCCAAACATAGTAAGTCCACAATATTAGAATTCTCTCAATTTTAGTTTTTTTTTTCTTGATAATTCGTTAGTTTCAGTTTTAAGAACCATATGAATCTAAATTAGGGGGAGCCTCATGCCTTCAAGCCCTACACTCACCGTTACCATAACGCCTACAAAGCTTCGAAGAGCACTTCTCCTCTTTGGTACTCTATTAGACGTGCATCTGCTCACATCATCGTCCTCTCCTCTTATTCTGCTTACGGTAATCAATAAACACGCAACATCTTTAGGATTTTGATGGTCTCTTGTATATTTTTTTTGAATAACATGTTATTTGCATTGCATCTCAGGAAAATACACACCTCAATATGTGTGGCTCGACCAAGAGTTGAAGAAGGTGAACAGAGAAGAGACTCCATGGCTTATTGTCATGGTTCACTCGCCGTGGTACAATAGTAATAACTACCATTACATGGAAGGTGAGAGCATGAGAGCAATGTTTGAATCATGGTTCGTTAACAGCAAAGTCGATTTGGTATTGTCTGGTCACGTCCATTCCTATGAGAGATCCGAACGTGTCTCCAATATTAAATATAATATCACCAATGGCTTGAGCTCTCCTGTGAAAGATCCTTCAGCCCCGATTTACATCACTATCGGAGATGGAGGAAACATTGAAGGAATCGCAAATAGGTAAGAAAAAAACATTTTTTTAATTTATTGCTCTGTTGTTGTTTTGGTGATATGAAACTAAGATCTTGTTTTGGCTTTTGATCTGTTTTGGCAGTTTTACTGATCCTCAACCGAGCTATTCGGCGTATAGAGAAGCTAGTTTTGGTCATGCAGTTTTGCAGATTTTCAATAAAACTCACGCGTTCTACACATGGCACAGGAACCAAGACAATGAACCTATTGCAGCTGATTCAATTATGTTGCACAACAGATATTTCTTTCCAGTAGAGGAATTAGTATCTGGCAACATTAGGGCCTAAAAAGCTTTTTTTTGTTTCCTTTTAGATTAATTATTTTGTTATTCTGCTTGGATTTTTGGTGTTCTTTTTATTTATTTACTTGGATTTAATAGAGTTCGTGTTGGATTTTTCCAATTTTCAAAATGTCTCGGATCAGCTTCAACAATTTTTGTGAAGTATTATCATAAACACATTTGGATTCAGTAATTAATTTATTTTCGATAAATAATCTCTATATACTATATATCTAATGGGTTATATAACCTAATAGGCTTTTAGCATAGTTGGGCTTTGTGACCCAATAAGGATCTAGTGATCTGCACCGTAAGAGCAAAGCAAATAATATCGGAGATTAGAAAACGCCTTGCTGTTTCTTATTAGCTAAACCGACTCTTAAAAGCAAAAATTAAACAAAGCAAAGCTCTAGTGATCTACACACAACGCGTTGTTTTATTGTAAAACAGTGAAACATCACGCTGTTTTGTTCGAATTCGTTTGTCGCCGTCGGTAATGGCGAAAAACACAGTCGCCGATGTCGTAATTCTCGACAGTGACAGTGACGACGACGACGGAGGAGGAATAGGAATGGGTCGAAGCTTGACATCTCTTATGGAGAATCAGCAAGTTTCGAACGCTGATGCTGCGACGGTGGCTCCTCGAGAAACCCTAGAATGTCGGAGTTTCTGGAAAGCCGGTGAAAACTTTGTGATCCCTTCCGGTGTTACTCCAACTGCTCCAGGTTATTTCTCTGATTCTCTTTCACTCACGCTCCACAATTATGGTTTTGGGAGTACTTAATGAGATGAAAATTTGTCAGGTATGGTTGAGCATGCTCGTGTTCATCCAAAGTTTCTTCATTCGAATGCTACTTCACATAAATGGGCATTTGGAGGTAAAGCTATGAATTGACTCTGTTGTAGCTATCAATTAGTTGAATGAACAGTTTTTGTGATGATCATCTTTGTCAATTTCTTCTTCTTTGTATTGTATTGCAGCAATCGCCGAGCTACTTGACAATGCGGTTGACGAGGTATGCGTGAGGAGTGAAATGCTTATCTTAGGTTCTGTTTTTGTTTTTGCTCATTGCCAATGAAGTGTATATAGTGTTTGGTTATGTTTGTTTGCTTCTTCCTCAGGTACAAAACGGAGCCACCTTTGTCAAGATTGATAAGATCAATATTGTTAAAGATAATACCCCTGCTTTAGTTTTCCAAGGTACACTGTCTTTGAATGTATTGCTGATGCTTTTGCCTAAACGAGTTTTTGAATCTTGTGCATGACACTATCCTTCTTTTGTTTTTGTAACTTGAAGATAATGGTGGTGGGATGGATCCCAATGGGATCAGAAAATGCATGAGCTTAGGCTACTCGTCAAAGAAGTCTAATACGACGATTGGACAGTGTAATTGTTATATTTTGTTGATCGGATATCGATCTTCTTTCTAGTTTGGTGCAAAAGGCAGGTATCTAACTGTAGTTCCACCTTTTTTGTGTAGATGGAAATGGTTTTAAGACGAGTACCATGAGACTTGGAGCTGATGCCATCGTTTTTAGTCGCTCAACTCGTGGAGGGTATTGATATATCTGGTACATTTATTGTCTGGATATGGCGTATGCTCTTGGTTTTAACTTAACCATACTTTTATCTTCTCTGTTTTAGCAAATCTACACAGAGCATTGGTCTTCTGTCTTACACATTCCTTAGGAAAACTGGTCAGGATGATGTGATCGTTCCTATGGTAAAATCCTCGGCTTATATAGCTTTTTGTTTTCATGTCTGAACTGAGTATTTCACTATATGTTTGGAAACTCATGAATCTGCAACTATTGTTTTATCTTGATGTTATCATATCTGCATTGCAGATTGATTTCGATATATCCAGTGTTAGGCCCCAACCAATTATTTATGGGTCTCCCGGAGATTGGTCTACCAACCTTAACATTCTTCTCAAATGGTCCCCGTTTTCAACTATGGACGAAATTTTGCAGCAGGTTGGTTCCTTCTAAAAACTCTGGTTCCGAGTGTAAATATTAATGTGACCTGTTTATTCATTCATTTATTTCCATTCTTCATCTACCAGTTCGAGGATATTGGAACTCACGGAACAAAAGTAATTATATACAACTTGTGGCTTAATGATGAAGGAATCTATGAATTGAGTTTTGACGACGATGATGAGGTACTTACACTTCCTTAAAGGGTCTATGATGAAGTCTTTTGCAGAAGTTGGATTTTAAAGTATTTATTTTATTTTCCTTGATATTGGTATAATAGGATATACGGCTCCGAGATGAAAATGCCCAGGATGGGAAACGGTTGTACGCTAAAACATTGGAACTAAGATCTCATATTTCATACCGCTATCGACATTCGCTAAGGGTAATCCTCCTGAGCTTCTTTCTATTTAGTTTTTTTTTTTACTTTTGCTAGGAAGTTTAAAGGCTGACTTAGTTTCTTTATCCTTAGGCCTACATTTCCATGCTATATCTCAAGAAGTTCAAAAACTTCAAAATTATTCTTCGGGGAATCCCTGTGGAGCAATTCAACATTGCTGATGAATTCAGACATCCTGAGACAATAATGTACAAACCCCAAGCAGCTGCAATGGAATATGTAATACAAACCAAGACTTCCTTTTTTTCTTTCTTTTTACTCGCTGGTTTTATTACATGGAGCTCCGGCTGTATTTTCATATGCAAACATTAATCTATATTTTAATGATTAAACTGTGAGAGCAAAACCACTAAGCTTTCTTATTACAGGCTGCCACTGGAATTAAAGTTGGATTCATCAAGGAGGCGCCTAAACTTCCAATTTGCGGTTTCAATGTCTATCACAAAAACCGTCTCATCCGGGTACGTTTTGATACTGCAGTTATTTCTATGCTCTTAATCTCTAGAAGCAACGGTAGTAAGTTTGTTAGCATATTTTCACTTAAGCTTCCGGCTTTGCATATGGCTTGATTAAGTTGAGATCTCTCTTGACCGTTACAGCCATTCTGGAAGGTCGTTCTGGAAGGGTCAACGAGAGGCAATGGTGTTGTGGGTATAGTGATTCATTCTCCATATATATTCTATATTTCAATTGAATATCTTTTGTTTGGGATAAAACCCTGGAGGAGAGACTCATTACCAAAATCTGTTCCCCAGGAGTTCTTGAAGCAAACTTCATAGAACCAGCCCACGATAAGCAAGATTTTGAGAGATCTTCTCTATTTCTGCGGCTGGAGGGGAGGCTGAAAAGGATTATCTCTGATTACTGGTCTCTTCTTCCTCTCCAAAACCTTTTCCAATCATCACTCAATATTTTGTCAATATGATTTTATTTCCAAACTGCAATAGCTTTGTTTGACTATTCCACTGCTTGTTATGGGGAAGAACAGGCAAAGCCACTGCCACGTTTTCGGATACCAAACTGGTCAAATCCCTGCAGATAGGTCGAAAAGGATAGCAATACCTGATCAACCGCCTACTGTCAGTACATTCAATCCTTCGCCTTTGCCTTCTGATAAAATTAGTCAAGGCGGTCCTATAATACGTGAAATCAATCTTAGTAACGCCAGTTCAAGCCGTACAGTTGCTGTTGCAGCACCGCATTTGAGAAATTCCACGGGTTTAAGAAGTAACTTCCAACCCGTGCAGCTCAACCCACAACCTGCAGCTGCCGTAAGTGAATTCAGTCGATGATATAGTTTTATCCACAAATTTGATCTAAAATGAAAAAAAATCTTGGCAGGATACTGGAAACAACATCGTTGGCAAGTCAGCTGATGAGATAAGGGAAGAGAACATACAACTCTTCATGAGGTATATTTATAACAAGAGAAAAACACATTTCAGTATCATATCTCTCTGATGATCTAAATCAAATAATATTCTTTAACAGGTGCGAGGAATATATAAAGAAAGAGAATGAAATAGAACAGACGGTAATTTTGATTCCGCATTTCAAAACATCTGTTTATTACATTACATGGACTCTAACACCGGTATAAATTGATGATAAAACAGGTAAAGAGCTTAGAAAAGGAACTGGAAGAAGTTAAAAGTAAATGTGCACAACTTGCTTTGCTTGTGGACGCTAAGAAGAAGGAGATGCAACAAGTTTAGTTAAAAACCCTAGTTTGATTCAGATTTTTTGGTGTTCTTGATTTTTTTTTTTTTTTTTTTAACTTTCATGGTGTTCTTGTATTTGCTTAATAGCATGTCATGTGCATATATGTAGCATATATAGACAGAAGTAAAAAAAAATAGCATTTTTGAGAAATGGGCCTATAAGTATTTCGGCTTTGGAGCCCAATTAGACTCTGATGACCAAAAAAAAGAAGCAATGATGACGAAAAAGACGTTTGCTTTTCCTTCATACTGTGGTTGAAAGTCTTTTCTAGTCTTATCGGAGAAGACGACTGCTTCATTAAATTAGAGAATTCGTGTATGCCTCGTATGGCGGAAAATGCAGCAGTCGCTGATGTTGTTCATCTCGACAGTGATAGTGACAGTGACGACGGAGTAGGAGGAAGAGAATCAGCAAGTACAATCGCTGATGCTGCGACGGTGGCTCCTACGGAATGCCGGAGCTTTTGGAAAGCCGGAGAAAACTTTGTGATACCGAACGTTGTGACTCCGACTTCTCCAGGTCATCTCTCTCTTCCTCATACACACGCATGCATCACGAAATATGGTTTTGGGAGTATTAAATGAGATGAAATTTGACAGGTTTGCTTGAGCATGCTCGAGTTCATCCCAGGTTTCTTCACTCGAATGCTACTTCACACAAATGGGCTTTTGGAGGTAAAGCTATGAATTCACTCTGCTGTAGCTATCAATTAGATAGATTTGTGATTTTCTTACTCCTCTCAGTTGATGATGTTTGTTTTCTTTGTAATGTATTGCAGCAATCGCTGAGCTACTTGACAATGCTGTTGACGAGGTATGTGTGAGGAGGGAAATGCTTTCTTAAGTTCATTTTTGATTCGTTGTGAGTGAACTGTTTTTTTAAAGCATTGGTAACGGGTTTGGTTATATCGAATTGCTTATTCCTCAGATACAAAATGGTGCTACGTTTGTTAAGATCGATAAGATCAATATTGTCAAAGATAATTCCCCAGCTTTACTTTTCCAAGGTACATTTCCTTTGAATGACTGTGTGGTGCTTTTGCCTAACCAAGGCTTTGGATGTTGTTGTTGACATTGTTTCTCCTTTCTTTTTCAACTTGAAGATGATGGCGGTGGGATGGATCCCACTGGGCTCAGAAAATGCATGAGCTTAGGCTACTCATCAAAGAAGTCTAATACAACAATTGGACAGTGTAATTGTTTTACTTAGTTGATATGATCTTGAGCTCGTTTTTAGTTGAGTGGTCTTGCAGTCTTTGTCTCCAACAGGCGGAGTTTCACCTTTTGTGTTCAGATGGAAATGGTTTCAAGACAAGTACCATGAGACTTGGAGCTGATGCCATTGTTTTTAGTCGCTCAACTCGTGGAGGGTATTGATATATCTGGTCATATTCACTCTGAATTTGGCGTTTGCTCTGTTTTAACCTTTTTTTATTCTTCTCGGTTTTAGCACATCTACTCAGAGTGTTGGTCTTCTGTCTTACACATTCCTAAGAAAAACTGGTCAGGATGATGTCATTGTTCCTATGGTAAAATCCTAAGCATTTGTAGATATTGTTTCATGCCTGAAATAAATAAGTAATTCTGGAAACTCTTGAATGTGCAACTATTCTTTGTTCTCAATTGATATATCAGATGTGCAATGCAGATTGATTTTGATATATCCAAGGAGCGACCACAACCAATTATTTATGGATCTCCAGAAGATTGGGCTGCCAACCTTGAAATTCTACTCAAATGGTCTCCGTTTTCTACAGAGGATGAACTTTTACAACAGGTTGTTTCTTTTGAAAGTCAGCTTTTGAATATCTCATTGCATCACTGTTCTTCCTTGGCTTGTGTCCCAATGTGCTTCCGTTCCCCTAAAGCAGTCTGAAGTTTTTATTACATGTGATTGCAGTCTGTTTTGTTAATTTTTATAATTTCCATCTTCCGCCCACCAGTTCGAGGACGTTGGAACTCATGGAACAAAAGTAATTATATACAACTTGTGGCTTAATGATGAAGGAATCTATGAGCTGAGTTTTGACGACGACGACGACGAGGTAACACACACTTTTCCTCAAATGATAAATCTTCGATGAGATATCTTGCCAGAGGTGTTTTAGGTCGGATCTTATGCTTTGATATTGGTATAGGACATTCGGCTCCGAGATGAAAGTGTCAATGACGGTAAACGGTTGCACCATAAGTTATTGGAACTGAGATCTCATATTTCATACCACTTACGTTACTCTCTGAGGGTAATCTCCTTAATATTTTCTTCCTTTTTCTAATAATGTTTTGTTCCAAGGATGTCTGAAGATTTACTTTGTTATTTCTTCATCGCTAGGCATATGCTTCAATGTTATATCTCAAAAAGTTCAAAAACTTCAAAATTATAATTCGGGGAATCCCTGTGGAGCAGTTCAACATTGCCGATGAATTTAGATTTCCCGAGATTATAAAGTACAAGCCCCATACAGCTACAATGGAACAAGTAATACAAACTGGACTTCCTCTTCCTCTTTTCTTGTCTACTCTCTAGTTTTGTTATGTGGATCTTTGGCTAATTGTTTTGCTATTTTGCCGTTGCATATAATGTTTGTGTTTTCATATGCAAACACTAATCTAGGTTTTTAGGTTTAGGTTGTGAGAAAAAAACCCACTAGGCTTTCTTGTTACAGGCTTCCACTGAAATCAAAGTTGGATTTGTAAAGGAGGCGCCTAAGCTTGCAATTTGCGGTTTCAATGTCTATCACAAAAACCGTCTCATCCGGGTACGCTTTGATCTAGATAATCTAAAGAAGCATCTGTAGTAAGATTGTTACTTGACAATTCAGAGAAATCAGCTTATATTACAGGAGTGCCATGCTTAATAGAACATAAAAAGATTGGTTTGCTAGCATATTTGTTACTTAAACGTCCGGCTTTGAGTATGCCTTGATTAAGTTTAGATCTCTCTTGCACCATTTACAGCCTTTCTGGAAGGTCACTATGGGAGGGGACTCGACAGGCAATGGTGTTGTGGGTATATTGATTTATTCTCCTTTGTGATTTCATTGACTATGTTTAGTTTGACGTAAAGACCTGGCTGGAGACTCATTAACCAAAATCTGTTCCCCAGGAGTTCTTGAAGCAAACTTCATAGAACCAGCCCACGATAAGCAAGATTTTGAAAGGTCTTCTCTATTTCAGCGGCTGGAGGCGAGGTTGAAAAAGATTGTCTATAGTTACTGGTCTCTTCGTTCGCTCCAAAACCTTTTAAAATTATTTTCTCAATATTTTGTCAAGATGATCTTTGTTCCAAATCGAAAAATCTTTGGTTGACTCTTCCACTGCTTGTTATGGAGAAAAACAGGTATACCCACTGCCACGTTTTTGGATACCATACTTATCAAATGCCTGCAGATAAGTCGAAAAAGATAGCAATACCTGATCAACCGCCTACTGTCAATACATTCAATCCTTCGCCATTGCCTTCTGATAAAATAAGTCAAGGTGGTCCTATCATACGTGAAATCAATCTTAGTAACGCCACTTCAAGCCGTACAGTTGCTGTTGCAGCGCCACACATGAGAAATTCCATGGGTTTAAGAAGTAACTTCCAACCTGTGCAGCTCAACCCACAACCTGCGGCTGCTGTAAGTGAATTCTGTCAATGATATAGTTTTTATCCACTAGTTTGATCTAAAATAAAAATATCTTGGCAGGATACTGGAAACACCCTCGTTGGCAAGTCCGCGGGTGAGATCAGCGAAGAGAACTTACAACTCTTCATGAGGTATATGTATAACATGAGAAAAACTCATTTCAGTATCATATCTCTCTGATGATCTAAATCAAATATTATTCTTCAACAGGTGCGAGGAATATATAAAGAAAGAGAATGAAATAGAACAGACGGTAAGTTTGATTCCGCAGTACAAAACCAGAAAAACATCTGTTTATTACATGGAATCTAACACCGGTATAAATTGATGATGAAACAGGTAAAGAGCTTAGAAAAAGAACTGGAAGAAGTTAAAAGTAAATGTGCACGACTTGCTCTGCTTGTGGATGCTAAGAAGAAGGAGATGCAACAAGTTTAGTAAAAGCGTTACGAGTTAAAACTCTCTGGAATCTATAGAACCCTAGTTTGATTCAGACTTTTTGGTGTTCTTGATTTTTGTTTTTCACCTTTGATGGTGTTCTTGTATTTGCATAATAGCATGTGCATATATGTAACGTATGTACAGAGTATAATACTTTTTTAGGAAATGGGCCTCTAACGTATTTGGGCTTTTGTGGCCCAATTAGACTCTGATGACCGGGAAAAAAACGCAAAGTAAATGATATGGTTGATGACGAAGAAGACGTTTGCTTTTTTCTTCATGCTTAAAGTCAAATCGGAGAAGACGTTGTTTCATTGAATTCGAATTTGTTTGTTAATTCGATTTCACCGTCGCCGGAAATGGCTCCGAAGTCGAAAAATGCAGCAGTCTCTGATGTCGTTAATCTCGACAGTGACAGTGACAGTGATGACGGAGTAGGAGGAAGAGGAGCTTTTAGAAGCATGGCGTCGCTAATGGAGAATCAGCAAGTTCCAAGTACAATCGCTGATGCTGCGACGGTGGCTCCTCGAGAAACCCTAGAATGCCGGAGTTTCTGGAAAGCCGGCGAAAACTTTGCGATCCCTACCGGTGTTACCCCAACTGCTTCCGGTCATTTCCTTCTCTTTCTCATACACACGCAAGCGTCACGATTATGGTTTTGGGAGTATTTTGATGAGATGAAATTTGACAGGTTTGCTTGAGCATGCTCGAGTACATCCAAAGTTTCTTCACTCGAATGCTACTTCACACAAATGGGCTTTTGGAGGTAAAGCTATGAATTGACTCTGTTGTAGCTATCATTTAGATAGATTTTTGGTTCTATAACTCCTTGGAGGTGTAGAATGAACAATTTTGGTGATGATGATTGTTATCTTTGCATCGTATTGCAGCAATCGCCGAGCTACTTGACAATGCTGTTGACGAGGTATGCCTGAGGAGTGAAATGCTTTCTTAAGTTCACTTTTGATGATCTTTTTCGTTTTTTCTCATTGCCAGTGAATTTTTTTTTATAGCATTGGTACTGTGTTTGGTTATGTCGAATTGGTTATTTCTCAGATACAAAATGGCGCTACGTTTGTTAAGATTGATAAGATCGATATTGTCAAAGATAATTCTCCAGCTTTAGTATTCCAAGGTACATTTCCTCCTATAGAGTGTGTAGTGCTTTTGCCTAACCGAGACTTTGGATTTTGTTAATGACATGGTGTCTCCTTTCTTTTTCAACCTGAAGATGATGGCGGTGGGATGGATCCTGATGGACTCAGAAAATGCATGAGCTTAGGCTACTCATCAAAGAAGTCTAATACAACAATTGGACAGTGTAATTGTTTTACTTAGTTAATATGATATTCAGCTCGTTTCTAGTTGGGTGGTCTTGGTCTCCAATAGGCGGTCTCTAACCAAAGTTACATCTTTTGTGTTTAGATGGAAATGGTTTCAAGACAAGTACCATGAGACTTGGAGCTGATGCTATCGTTTTTAGTCGCTCAAGTCGTGGAGGGTATTGATATATCTGGTCATATACACTCTGAATTTGGCGTTTTCTCTTGTTTAAACCTTTTTATCTTCCCTGTTTTAGCAAATCTACTCAGAGCGTTGGTCTTCTGTCTTACACGTTCCTCAGAAAAACTAGTCAGGATGATGTCATTGTTCCTATGGTAAAATCTTAAGCATTTGTAGATTTTGTTTCTTGGAAACTCTAGAATGTGCAAATTTTCTTTGTTCTCAAGTGATAGATCTGATATGCAATGCAGATTGATATTGATATATCCAAGGAGCGACCACAACCAATTATCTATGGATCTCCAGAAGATTGGGCTGCCAACCTTCAAATTCTACTCAAATGGTCTCCGTTTTCTACAGAGGATGAACTTTGGCAGCAGGTTGTTTCATTCTAAAGTCAGCTTATGAAGATTTCATTATGTGCTTCGGTTCCCTTAAATTCATTCTGAAGATCTTGATTTCTTGTGAATGCGGTCTGTTTTGTTAATTTGTTTCTTTCCATCTTCCGCCCACCAGTTCGTGGAAATTGGAACACATGGAACAAAAGTAATTATATACAACTTGTGGCTTAATGATGAAGGAATTTATGAGCTGAGTTTTGACGACGACAGTGAGGTAACTACACTTCTTCTTTTATGATATTACACTCGATGAGATATCTCTTGAGAGGTTTCTTAGGTCAGGTCTTATGCTGACGATTTATTTTTTTGAAGCATTTACTTTGATATTGGTATAGGACATCCGGCTCCAAGATGAAGGTGTCCATGACGGGAAACGGTTGCCCCATAAAGTATTGGAACTGAGATCTCATATATCATACCAATTACGTTACTCTCTGAGGGTAATCTTCTGAATATCTTCCTCCTTTTCTAATTATTTAATTGTTCCAAGGATGTTTGGAGACTCACTTTTCATCCTTAGGCTTACGCTTCAATGTTATATCTCGAGAAGTTCGAAAATTTCAAAATTATACTACGAGGAATCCCTGTGGAGCAGTTCAACATTGCTGATGAACTCAGATATTCGAAGATTATAAAGTACAAGCCCTATAAAGCTACTATGGAACAAGTAATACAGACTGGACTTCCTCTTCCTTCTTTTTTTTCTACTCCCTGGTTTTGATACAGAGAGCCTTGGCTTATTTTCATGTGTGCACATTATTCTAATTTCTTGGTTTTGGTTGTGCGAAAAAACCCACTAAGCTTTCTTATTACAGGCTACCACTAAAATCAAAGTTGGATTTATAAAGGAGGGGCCTAAGCTTGCAGTTTGTGGTTTCAATGTTTATCATAAAAACCGTCTCATCCGGGTACGCTTTTATATAGGAGACAATTCCATGATCTGGATAATCTTTAGAATCAAGTGTAGTAAGTTTGGAACCTTACAATTCAGGGAAATCAGACTTATATAACTAGAATGTAATGATTAATAGAAGAATTTAAGATTGGTTTGGTAGAATATTTGTCACTTAAGCGCCAAGCTTTGCGTATGGCTTGATTAAGTTGATATCTCTTGCACGATTACAGCCTTTCTGGAAGGTCACTATGGACGGGTCATCAGTTGGACATGGTGTTGTCGGTATAGTGATTCATTTCCTTGATGACTACATTGAATAATGTTTTGTTTGAGGTAAAGACCTGTAGGAGAGACTCATCAATCAAAATCTGTTCCCCAGGAGTTCTTGAAGCAAACTTCATAGAACCAGCCCACGATAAGCAAGATTTTGAGAGGTCGTCTCTATTTCAGCGGCTGGAGGCGAGGTTGAAAAAGATTGTCCATGATTACTGGTCTCTTCTTCCTCTCCAAAACCTTTTCGAATCATCTTATTATTTTGTCAATATGATTTTGGTTCCAAACCGCAATATCTTTGTTTGACTATTCCACTGCTTGTTGTGGTGTAAAACAGGCAGAGCCATGTCCAAGTTTTTGGATACAATATTTATAAAGTGCCTGCAGCTGCTGTTAAGTCGAAAAAGATAGCAATACGTGATCAACCACCTACTGTTAATACATTCAATCCTTTACCTTTGCCTTGTGATAGAATCAGTCAAGGTGGTCCGATAATACGTGAAATCAGTCTTAGTAATGCAACTTCAAGCCGAACAGTTGCTGTTGCAGCGCCACATTTGAAAAATTCCACGGGTCTTAGAAGTAACTTCCAACCAGTGCAGCTCAGCCCTCAACCTGCAGCTACCGTAAGTGAAATATCTTCCCAGCTGGATACTGAAAACAACCTTGTTGGCATGTCTGCGGATGAGATAAGCGAAGAGAACATGCAACTCTTCATGAGGTATATACACACAACATGAAAAAAAACTCAATTCAGCTATCATATTTGGAATCCCAATCAATTTCGATGTGTTCTTTCTTCAACAGGTGCGAGGAATATGTAAAGAAAGAGACTGAAATGGAACAGGCGGTAAGTTTGATTCAGCGATACAAAACCAGACAAACAGTTTTTTGTTACATCGGTTATAACATAGACATAAATGGATAATGAAACAGGTAAGTAACTTAGAAAAGGAACTGGAAGAAACTAAAAGTAAATGTGCACGACTTGCACTGCTCGTGGATGCTAAGAGGAGGGAGATGCAACAGGTTTAGTAAAAAAAAAGTTAATACTCTCTGGAATCTAAAGAAAAAGAACACTAGTTTAATTTTGCTTATACATATATATGTGGATTTGTCAGGAAGACAGTTAGGATCTAACGCAAGTCTCTGGAAATAGTTCTACTTAAAGTATCATAACTTCAGATTGTATGAACCAAATTCTCTTGCAGAGTTAACTAGACTTGATATCGACTAAGAAGAAGTGGTCCTGCTTTGTTACAAAAAAAGTATGACTTTAAATTAATTTTCATAGAGTGGGGACACTTACAGAAGCCTAATTCAATTTCATTAAACGAAAAAGTCATTAAATGGGCAATTGAGGTAAATGTGCAGTGGAATCTTCTTCTGTAGTCAATTATTTGTCTTAGAGAAAAATAATTTGCATGCCAATTGGATGAAATGGATAATGAGTGAAAAAACACAATTCACATCATTACAATAAGATATGGACCGACCGACCAATCACTAACAACGCATGGACTATAGTCAAAATTCAACATTCATTGCCCTATTAGATCATCGAGTGAGCAAAGATCCGTAGCTCTTTAATTAATTATAACTTTTTATCCATGCCCACAGAGGGTTTTGATTAAACTTAAAAGTACCATAGAGGAGTTAATTAAACTTTCGGTTCGTGTTTACGTTTATATATGAAGTTTTACAACCAAAAAAATAAAAATAAATAATTATTATTAACGTAATTGTTAAGAAGCCCTTTAACAAACAAATTTGGGGTAAACGTGAAACGCAAATGTAGCAATATCTTTTACGATTTATAAGAGAGGTAATTAGAAAAGTATAATGCATTTAAAAAGTAGAAATATAATATTTTAGCATGTAAAGACGAATGTATAGGTGAATATTTTACGTATCCATCTAAAATCAAATGACAATAAATAAATAGAAAACACACAAAAGATATCCAATATGCGAACACACAAAAGATATCAAAAGATATAGTTAGCAATATCTTATATTTTTTAATCGGAATGGTGAAGGGGATATATACTTTTAAGTTTGGTGCATAACTATTATAATGTTTTTCTTAACTATATGGTTGATGTAGATACCCAATAATAGATTAGACTTTTTGTCTAAAAGACTCAAATATGCCATGTTATTATCAACAAAAAGCCACATTTAAAGGCTGAGAAAATGACAGCCATTACATTATAATACAATTTCATTTTTTCTCATTATTGTCTCGTTCTTTTTTTTTTTATTGTTGTTGTCTCGTTTTTGTTGTTCCCATTTGCTCCGATGTACTCCTTTCATGAAGCAACCATCCGATAATTAAGACCTTCTAGAGAATAGACTTACAAACGATTGCTTTTCTTGTTTTATTCTTCCATCTACTATTAATTTCCTTTTTTTCTTCTTCTTTGTCCCTGCATCTTTCAATTAATTTCCCTTGTTCACATAAATTGCAATTTCATTTAATGTGTTAAAGTTGACTATATAGTTAGAGTTTCGTGGTTTTCCTTTCTTTGTTTTCTAGTTTCGTAGTTTGATTATCAGTTACAATCCATATATATATTTCAATATTTCATTATCTCATTAGCTTTTATTTGGCTTACGTCCATTATATTCACCCCCAACCACAAACCCCAAGGGACATAAAAAAAAAAGATATTTAAATCAAAATTATATGAAGAAAAAGAGAGAGTTTGGTTGCACAAAAAAAAAGAGAATACAAAAACAAAAGGAGAGAGTCAATGCAAAGGAGAGGCAAACATGAACACACACACACAGGGCTCGAGAGACCTCTCGACATGTTTAAGGGACAGACAGCGAGCGACACTGGACGTCTTTTTCTCGGGCCTCTCCCACTTATCATTCCCTTCTCTCTTTTTGGTTTTTGTTTTTCTTATTCATATAATAATCATTAGATTTCACAATTTTAAATAGCTTTTTCTTTCCAAAACCTTTGGACTGGACTGGACTAACTTTGATCGGTCCGTTCTTGATAAAGCCGGTTTTATAAAAATATTTAATAGATTTTAGAGTTCAAACTTGGTACGATCACGGATCATCATGTGGCACGAGTCTGTTGGAGTAAGCTTGAAGTAGAGGTAACTTGGGAAGCAAGTTACTAAAAAGGGAAAAGAAAATTAAACTTATTATTCTAGGAGTTATCTAGAATAATAGTATTAGGAGTTATCTAATACAAATCTTAATTGAGTTAGGATTAGGTCAAGTTGGTTTTCTTATATAAAGAGGTATCAAGGTTGTGATACAACTTATGAGATTGAGAGCTTTAGTTTTGAGAGATTTTCTAAAACATAATATAATAAAAGAGAATTATTCTTAAAACTTTTGTGTTCTTGATCATATACCAATTCTAGAGAGTCCACTATTAATTCTTCTAAATACCACAACAAAAACGATATACGTACGTTCATGTTCCTGGTTGGATTCGGA
Source organism: Arabidopsis lyrata subsp. lyrata (assembly GCF_000004255.2). Taxonomy (NCBI): domain Eukaryota; kingdom Viridiplantae; phylum Streptophyta; class Magnoliopsida; order Brassicales; family Brassicaceae; genus Arabidopsis; species Arabidopsis lyrata. Next base: position 1,901,973 of record NW_003302549.1, read on the forward strand.
GGTGACAACGCTGGTTCTATATGGGCCGATTTGAAATGACTTTGATTGATTTTTTTTTTTTTTTGTTCTTTTCTGGATCTTGAAAATTCAGATTAATCCAACAGGTTTTTGGTCTACCACAACATTTCAAACAAATATTATTTATTTCAGATACCGAATATCATGTAACTAATAACTAATATTGGATAGAAATACTTCAGATTTATTAAATAATACTTAAACCAAAAAAAAATAAAAAAAATAATACCAATCGTAATTCTTCTCGCCTAACGACAAGAGTACGATACATTAGTTTCTTCGTTACAGTTGGTACGATTAGAAACCATAATCCCGGTAGAACTACGAATACCGAATTTTGTTACATTATTTTGATTCGTCTTTTACGTAGAAAGTTATATATAATTCACAGTAAAAAGATGGGAATACAAAAAAGTACACGTAGGTGGCGCAGTGTTCCCTTGGATAGCCACATAGAGTCCAAAGAGTAACATGCTTTTTTCTATCTTTTTTCGTATTTCCTCTCTTTTTTTTTTTTGTAAATATTTTTTTAATTATTCAAATCACTCGATAACGAATATAAATATGATCATTTGCAACAATCAATAAAAAGAGAGCTTCTTTTTCACTGCCCCGAATCTCTCTGTTTTCATAAACTATATTCCATGGTGAATGATTTTATACACTGTTGACTATTAGTCTATTCTTAATGATTTTATACACATGGATTTCTGTTATGATTTATAAAGGGTAACTAGCCGAATAGTTGAATGTTTTTATTGCCAATCTTTAAATATATAATTTACCGGAAAATTTGGCAGTAAATTAGAAGAGATTGTTTATTATGCATGTAAAATTTTCCCAATAAACACGTAATAATTTTTTTGTTTAGTACGTATGTGAGTTTATTTTAGTCATCACTTTAGACACTAGTGACGTTTTCCAATTAAATTGTTTTAAAAATAATCTATTGTTTACTCAAATAGCATAACATTCATAAATTTGTATATTTACATATTCTTTTGTTGATTATACCACTCTACCATGATTGGGCTATACATCTGATATATGGAATATTTTATTAAGGAAGAAAAAGAGTTGTCCTGATTTGACCACAAGATTAGTTACCTCTGATCAGAAAAATCGAAATATGGCTTTAATAAATTTGATGTACACGTACTTGAAACTCCTATAATGTTTTCCTTACACACGAAATGCAAGAATTAGAAACTTGTTATTCTCTTGTGTAAGCACAAACGGCATATTTTTTTTCGCTAGTCCAATTATTCTAATGATCATTTACGTAAAAGAAAGATAAATTGTGTTTAAAATCTACATCGAAAATACAAAATAATATTCTCTCTATTTTTTTATAAGTGATGTTTTAAATTTCTAATTTTATTTTTAAATAAATGATGTTTTCACTTTTCATTGCAAACGTTGGGTTAAATCCGATGGAAGAGATAACCCTAAGGCATCTAGGTGATCAATTACTATTCTTTGAGGGTAAACAAAAAATCATACTCTTTCCGTTTTCGAATAGTGGTCGTTTTAACTATATGCACACAAATTAAGAAACTATTAATGTTATTAGTTTTTCAATATAAAAATATCATTAATTATCTACCTAAACATAATTTAACCAATAGTAAATGAAGTTGCATAATAAAAATAAATATAAAAAATAAAAAAGTAATAAATTTTGCATCGAAAACTGAAAACGACAACTAATTAAAAACAAAAAATTTTCTCTAAAACGACAACTATTCGAAAACGGAGGGAGTATATTTAAACCTATAGAGATATTCTCAAAGGAAAAAAAAAAAAATTCTAATCGCGTGGGATTTCAAATTATCATTAATACGGTTCATTAATACGTACGGACACATATAGCTAGCTTCTTCTTTTTTATAACCACGAAAAATTATGTATGCTAACTTCAACGAAAAGAATTGAATTTTTTCGTTTTAAGATAACACAAGCTTTAAGCACATTCGCCACGTGGCAAACTCTTGTCCATGAGATGAGAACAAGAAAGCTAGGACCGGTGGATCATTCCCCGTGGGTGTGAAACTCTGAGTCGGTAGAGAGAGAAAGAAGAGATAGGAGAGAGAGAGAGAGTCTTTGTTTAATCCTTTTTTACTCTTATACGGACAGAACTAGAAGCGTTTTGTTCAGACAAAGCCGAAGTGAGAAGGGGAAAGAAAAGCTTTTCACTTTGGTTTTCATAGAATCTGCAAAAACCAAATCAGAGTAGTGGGGAGAGAGAGAGAGAGATAGAGTCTTAAATTCTAGGGATGAGCAGAGCAGAGGAGAGAGAAAGCTAAAAACCGCCCATGGCGGCGTTGCAGAAATTTATAGAGAAAATAAAGATTCATAATTAAGTAGACAGCTTAAATTGTTCTTTCTTTCTTCTCTTTTGTTTCTTTTTCTTCTTCTTATTTTCTCTCACTTCAACTACTCACTACCAAGAACACACACTTTGTTCCGAGAGAGAGAGAGAGAGATCTTGGAGAACATTCGAATTTAGATTCGAAGAGCAAAAACATCCACAAGGGAGTATAAGAAGGCTGAATTTGAGTGAGAAGAAGAAGGAGAAAAAAGGATAAGGATTTCATGGTAATTAGGGTTTCTGAATTATGGATATTGCTGGGTCAAGATTAGGGTTTGAAGTGTTAGGTCTTAAAAAATGTCTGGGATATTCTCATTAGGAGGTAACAACAACAACAACAACAACAACGGAGACGAAGAAGAAGAAAATCAACAACAACAAAAGACAAATTGGGTTTGGTATAGATCAAACGCAAACACCAATAATATCAACCCAAGCTCGAGCCAACAAGTATGGCAGATTCCACCAGAGCAGATGCTCATGCATCATCATCCACATCCACAACAACAAAGCTTAGATCTTTATCCAGGTCATCAGATCGACGTCTCTGATTTAGCCACTTCATCAAGATCCATCACCATAAGCTGTCGGGACTGTGGGAACCAAGCCAAGAAAGACTGCACTCACATGCGTTGCAGGACTTGCTGTAAGAGCCGTGGATTCGATTGTTCCACTCACGTTAGGAGCACGTGGATCCCCGTTGCGAGACGCCGCGAGAGACAACAGCAGCTTCATATGTCCACATCTGGAGGTGGTGGCGGAAGCGGTAGTGGTGGCGGTGGAGGCGGCGGTTCGAGTATCCCTAAACGCCACAGGGATACTACTCTTCCAGGAACATCCTCCTCTTCTCGCTTACCATCCGACTCAGCAGGTTTTGTTTTTTTTTATTTGTCTTAATAAACAATTTGAGATTCGCACAACTTCAGATTCAAACCATATGCTTTTGTTAGAAGAAACACGGATTGTTTAACACATAAATATTTGTGAGTTTAATTTTCCTCACTACTTACACAATTTTTGTTTACCTCTAAACAATACAACATTGTATATTTGTTAAAGCCTTTTTCAAAAAAAAAAAAAAAAAAACATTTTATATTTGTTTTTAATCAAACTTCATTCTGAACTGCAATTTCCGTTTGTGTTGGGAAATATTTTTAAAACATTAAGATGTTGTGTTCTGTTTTGAACAAAACACATATAATATAACATGAAATACAAAAGGCAATTATAATCTTGTGTTTGTGTACGTTGATTTTTTGTTGTGAAGTGTTTAAACTTAATGTGTATTTGTGTACATATGATTTTAGGGTTAGAAATGGGGGAGGTAAGTTTTCCGGGGGAAGTGAGCTCAGATGCGCTTTTTCGGTGTGTTAAAATGAGTGGCGTAGATGATGGAGGAGATGGTCAATATGCTTATCAAACGACGGTCAATATTGGAGGTCATCTCTTCAAAGGAATTCTGTATGACCAAGGCCCTGAAAGCAGCTACATGAGTGGCGGTAGTGGCGGAAGCGATCATCAAAGCTCATCCGCAGGAGGCGGAGGAGGAGGAAATCCGTTTAATCCTCCCGTTGTGACTGACGGTAGCGGAGGAGTGTCATCGGCCATGTTTGTAGATCCTAATTCTGGTGGTTACTATTCAAGTAACATGACGACTAGTGTGTTCATGCCACCAGGTACGCAATTCTATCAAAACCCACCAAGATCTTGATTAAATCAAGAACTCGAGTTTATTTGTTTTGTTTTTTGTTTTATAGTGAGTGATTTTATATATGTAATGTGTCTTTTGTTTTCATATGTAATACTTAGACGATTTTGCAAATTGGATAAACATTTGTACGTCTGTTTGTTGTTATGTATAATGTGTGTTAATTGAATATTTAAATTGTACGGATAATGAATCTCTTTATTATAAATTTTAGTATTTGTGGGTTTATATATAAGCAAGCAAGTTTTTTTTGGTTCTCGATACGTTTTTTACCCATGTTTATGCCGATGTTGCCGGTTGCTTCTCCCATTGGATAAACTCGAGGAATTCTTGTGTTATAATAATATTGGATAAACTATAATATTTTCATAAGGTCTAGTGAAGCCTACATGATTTAGATACTCAGAACTATATCTTCATATAGTATCAACTATTTTATATTGTTATTGTAAAGTTAATCTATATAGATTTGAAGGTAAATTAATTAGAGGGAGTTAAATAGTGACAACGACAGGAAAGCAAATGAGGGTAAAGTTTTTTTAAAATATAAGTTACAATTATAGTATTGCCAATTCTACACTCGTAGTGTTCTAATTCACGATGAATGGTGTTTGATGAAGAATAAATGACGAATGATATTAATATATATAAGCAATTCGTGGATTAAGTTTTCCCCCGCAAGACCATCTATAGAAACATGGTTTTCTAATCCAATAATTTTTTTGTTTTATGTAATCCAGTAAGACTTATATCTCAAGTGTAAAATAAAGTGGTGCTCAAGGACAATACATATATGCTTAGAAATTTTTTTATCAGATTGGTAGTTTTACTCACATAATAAATATTATGGTGAATCGCATATGTAGGAAAATATCAAACATTAATCTTCTTTGTCACACCAATTAACGCCATTAATCTATGAGTACAATTAATACCAAAGATTTGATGGATCCGTTATTTTGATAAATTTCTATAAAAAAAAACTAAGTGTATAGTAATCAGATTTCCTAGAGCCTAACATCGGTCGCAGTATGCGCGTTAATATCAATTGAATTATTATATCAACATATAAATGACTCACTCATAAAATATGTAATCTTTTCTTGCTAATCTGTTTGCGGACATGTTTGTTACCCGGAATTTGGCAACCATAGCAATGTGTACTTAGCTTACTCAATCCTAATTTCCGGGAAATTAGACACTACTATGTAATATTATCCATATATGTTTTACCAAAAAAAAAATATATATTATCCATATATGACACGTTCACTCATGTAAACCAAAAAATTTAAGAAGGGGAAACAAGAAACGATTAGATCACCTGAAGTTCACGTAGTTTAGCCTCGGGAACGTGCCTTGAATTGCAAGTCAACCATCCTCCTTGGTTTTTCAACTCTCCAAGGGTGAAGGAAACAACTATAAGAAATGTGGTTTCTGGTTGGAATTGAGTTCAAGAAGATACATAAAACACAAACAGAGACATCCAAAGACAGAGAGAGGGAGAGATGTAAAGGTGAAACTAATAATGAAGAATGTTGCTTAGATTGGAGATAAAGAGGGGCAAAGTAAGGACAACGTACCCAAAAAAAAACTAAATAAATAGATATAGGTACAAAAAAAAAAAAAAAGAGAAGCTAGCTAGGGTTTTTGATAGAGCTTTAGTTAGGGTGGGGATGAAAGAAACTGGCTCAGTGATGCAGTAACCTATTATTGTGGTGTGTGCCCATACTTCCAATCAGCTTTTCTTTTCTTTTTTTCTTTGGACAAGACACGCATACGTACACCTTTATGATCCAATGTGTATGCGTGCGTATATAAATAAGTATACGGTGGGTAGTCCTTTTATAAGAACAATATTGTTATAGATGAATATGAATTGTGCGGTATCCCATTCATTCATTGTATAGTCCATTGGTTCATCTATCATTTCACGTGATATCTAATTCACCAAACACTATATTTTGGGAATTTTCTGATAATCTGTTTGTTTCGCAATCAAATTTTTTTATGAATAATCGTAAATTTTTTTATGAATAAAATATACCGCAATTATTAATAACATATTCCGTGGTAATAGATATCAAAATTACTTTTATATGTAGAATATCTCAAGCTTGAATGAAATGTAAGACATCTGGAATGTGACTTATTAGGTGAAGGAAGCTATGAAAAGCAAACATAAGTGTGATATATAATTCAATCACTTATATCGTCTGTGCGTATGTATGTGTCTCTCTCTCACTCTCTCACTCTCCCAGTTTTATCTTTTGAGACCAAGCATAAGGAGGATAAGCTTGAAGTACGCTTCACGAAATGCAAGTCTAATGAAGGTGAGCTTGAAGTTGTTCCATGGAGGGTATCGAGCATCAAGATCCATTCCTAAGCTTCCTTCCATAATTGCTTTCTCGTGACTGAAACAATCGAATGAGTATTTCCCGTGATACCTCCCTATTCCACTTTCTCCCACTCCTCCAAAGGGCAACGCATCACACATATACTGCATATTCATTTAAAACTTAACCATATGAGAACAATTATATTTTGAGTGTTTCACTGGATATAGTCCGAAGTTTAAACACAAAATCGAAATGGATAAAACACTTCAACCACACAATGAGTCTTTATCAAGATCTGAAGTTTTATTCTTTCTTTGATAAAAATAATTCATAGCCAATTTCGGTTTTCTAACTAGGGACTTTGAGCTAATATACGAATATGGCATATATTATATATACCTGGATCATGACGTCATTGAAGGTAACACTTCCTGAGGATGTTTCTGACAAGATTCTAGTTTTAAGGTTCTCGTCATTTGTGAATGCATAAATGGCAAGTGGCTTCGGTTTTGTTTTAATGATCCCTATGCTTTCTTGGATGTCACGTACCTTCAATACATCGGAGGAAATATACAAAATCAACAACGATTAGTTGATTTTTTACTAATGTATATACTGTGTACATTGAATATGCTTACAGTGATAATCGGGAGAATTGGACCAAAGATCTCTTCATTCATGATCTCAGAATCAAGAGGAGGATCCAACAGGATCGTTGGCTCAACATACCTGTTTATAAAAAATTAGGTTAAATGACTTGTAGAACTGATTTCGTGTGATCCAAGAAACATGATTAAGTTAAAGCGTACAGCTTCTCTTCGTCTATGGAACCACCATAGACGATGGATGCTTGGACACGAGGATCATTAAGAAGACGAGACAGTCTCTGAACGTGTTGCTTTGTTGCAATCCTTGAGAGACATCCAGATTCTTTTGGATTTTCCCCAAAGAAAGACTTTATCGTAGGCTTCAACATATCAATCTACAGAAAACCACCAAGCTTTTAGAAATCCTACAGAAACAGAGTTTGCAATTGCGTTTGCATTGTGTGCGTTCACTTACCAGAGAAGACGCGTAACTCTTTTCGATAAGAACGTAATCTACAGAGATACAAGCTTGTCCACTGCAAGATCCCCATTTTCCTCCAGCAATCCTCTTCACAACCGACTATATCATCACCAATAACTCAAATATTAGGACTTTTGTGATCAGAAGTTTCTGTTGCAATCAATCGCGAGGTAAGAAAAACAGAGCAAACCGCAGACCTTGATGTTCTTTGAAATGGTGTGATGATCAACAATAGTGGGACATTTTCCACCAAGCTCCAATGTCACAGGAGTCAGATGCTGTGCTGCTGCAGCCATTATGATCCTTCCAATCTTGGGACTCCCTACAAGCAAACAACATCAACATCATCACACAAATTCCGCTACAAGCAAGTCATCGAGTGTAGAGGGGTGAATAGATTGATACCGGTGAAGAAGATCTTGTCCCACTGATGCTGCAAGAGGATAGTGGCAACATCAGGTCCTCCTTCGATAACTTTGATGGCTTTAGTATCGAGATAAGCTGGGATTGTCTTCGCAAGGAAGGCAGATGCGTTAGGGCTTAGTTCAGATGACTTGAGAAGCACGGTATTCCCTGCTGCTATTGCCCCGATCAATGGATCCAGAGACAAAGCTGATAAAAAACAATTTTAAAAATCTCAAAATTGTAACTCTTTTTCTTTTAAAAAATAAACTAATTCAAGATCCGAATCTTACAGATAGGAAAATTCCAGCTAGACAGAACAAGAACCGTCCCATACGGTTCCGATATCACTTTCCCTTTTGCTGGGTAGAACAACAGAGGAAGGTTGCTCTGTTTTTTCACAACCAAAAAAAAAAAAACAATTATCCAACCAAATAAAATGATTTTAATCTTGCAAATTTCTTGATAATCGAATCTCCTAAACCTAACCCGATATTCAGACTAATTCCATAATTGTATATGCTTAGTGTTGGTTCTTACATGTTTGGGGACGGCCCATTTATCAAGAGAGTTGATTGCAACAGTAGCTGATCGCAAGACAACACCAAGCTCATCTCTAAAAGCTTCAGTACTGTGTTTACCCAAATCTTGAAACAGAGCACTACAGATCTTGTCTTCGTTGTCTTTAACCATCTCATATATAGCTCCGATCTGTGCCTTCCTCCACTTCAGACTCCTCGTCCTCCCACTTGCAAACGTCTCTCTCATCTCTCTCAAGCTCTCCTCCACAGTCTCCTTCATACCTTCCATGGCTCCTCTCTCTGACTAACTCTGTTCAGAAGCAGAGTTTGCTTATAAAAAGCGCTATCTTGTTTCACTTGGTTGCCTCTTTTAGAGCTAGAGTGTTTCTATTTCAAGTTATAATTTATAACCACTTATAGGGTGATGGTTAAAAGTGGAAAATGAAACTAGTTGGGGAATGATAAGGTAAAAATATTAAATGTGTTTGCTGTCTTACTTTTGAAGATCGTTATCAAGAAGATGGGAGTCCATATCGTTGAATTCAATGTTGCAATTGATAGATTTTCATTAGTTCACATGTTAGATATTTTCAAGAAATACTTTATATTATGTGACGTTATACGAATCGGTGACATTTATTGATGTGTCTCTATTCATTGTCTCACCTAACATAGTCCGGAACGTCTGGCTACTGGCACCGGGCATTAAATGCTTCGCGGTACCAAATATCAAATTCTTATGTACAGTAAATATATATTTTTTGTCAACTATCAAATTCACATCTATATATATATTTTTTTTTCTAATATGCTTTTATGTCGAACCATACGCCAACACATCACCACACATGCAGACTATTTTAATGTTTCGCTAACTCCACGAACTATTGGTATTACATACGGACATCTCCGAACTATCATCGGTTATGTGTGCAACACCATAACCATCATTTTCAGATAATATAAATGTCTTGTTAACTACACGAAGTATTTTTTTTTTTGTCAACTACACGAAGTATTTTCCATCAATTTTTTTTTAAAAAGTAATTAAAAAATAAAAAAATAACTAAAAAGTAAATATTACACTATTATAAATTATATATATATATATTATAACTTTTAATGCATTATACTTTTAAGTTAAATTAATTTAACTAATTTAATATTTATTATATTAAATTGTTAAAATTTTAAAATAGTCACTTAGTTAAATTATACATCACTATAAGTTAAATAAAACTAAATAATATATCAATGTAAATTATATACCATAACCATCATTTCCAGATAATAAAAATGTATTGTTAACTACACGAAATATTTCCATCATTTTTTAAAAACTAAATTACAAAATGAAAAAATAACTAAAAGTAAATAATACACTATTGTTAATTATATATATGCATTATAACTTTTAAAGTTTAAATTCTACATATGCAGTATCCCTTATAATTTTAAGTTAAATTAATTAACTATTTTTTAATGCACACATATATTTTATATGAAATTAATTTAACTAAATTTTTAAAAGTGTCACTTAATTAAATTATAATTTACATTGATATATGTGTGCATTATAATTTACATTGATATATTATATAGTTTTATTTAACTTATTAGTTTTAAAAAAATTTTGATGAAAATACTTCGTGTAGTTGACAAAAAAAGGAAATACTTTGTGTAGTTAACAAGACATTTATATTATTTGGAAATGATGGTTATGGTGTTGCACACATAACCGATGATAGTTCAGGGATGTCCGTATGTAATACCAATAGTTCGTGTAGTTAGCGAAACATTAAAATAGTCTGCATGTGTGGTGATGTGTTGGCGTATAGTTCGTGTAGCTGGCAATGATTTTTCCATAAACTAGAGTATAGATGATGTAATGTGGAGTGAATTTAAATTACAGATATGGTTGGGAAGTTCAATAAAAGTTTGTGGATTGAAACGTGAATAGTACTACTACTTTGAATTATATTACAGCCTTACAGGTTGTCTTAGTGAACCGTATTTCGGGACCAATAGTAGATCTGTAATTATCTTTCTGTAGGAAATAGTTGGGAAAATAGTCCAAATAACTAAAACCTGATATGGAATAACAAAATCCAAGATATTGATATTTATGGAGAAAATGATATATTGGTTTCAAACTTTCAACTGTATTTTTTTTTTCCATCCGAGGGTTCAGGACTTGACCAAACCAAAGTTTACGAGATCATTGTGAACACAAAAAAAAAAAATATATATATCGATCATTATTTCATATAGCATATTATTGTCTATTTTGTACGCGGTTACTTCTCTGCCAACATACATCGCAGTCAAGAACACTCTACTTTTGACTAAATTGCATTAAGCCCATGCGGCCCATTGGGCATGTAAATATAACAGTGACTTTACCAGTTTAGCATGTAAAAAGAATCGATAGAGCAGTAAGAGAGTTCAACAGGGGTGTTCCGAGAATCGAACTCGGGACCTCTCGCACCCGAAGCGAGAATCATACCACTAGACCAAACACCCAATTGTTTGAAATGTTGTAAAGGTATTTTATAATCAAAACGCAAGTTTGTGTAATTTACTAGTATTTAGGTATATGTGTAATTTGTATATATGTTTATGCTGCTGGTAAACTTTAGTAGCAAAATTGTATGCGTTTGTACTTTCGAATAAAATGGTTCAATTTTTGTTATTCTCTTTGTTATTTTTTCTCACTAATTAAGGTTATGGTATATTTTGTGAGAATTTTTTTTTTGCTAATATATGAGTGCTTTAGTATTCACAATCAAGTTCAAGCTATACTGTATACATATGAGATTGTTATGCTTCTCTAGATGATTTATACACATTCATCTTACATTCCGAGTGTGTCTCTCATTATAAGAGATTTTCTTTACTTTTTATTGGTTTTATGATGTTTTTCGTGAAATGTATCATGAGCAATGTTTTCTAATGGAAATAATTGTCTAAAAAAGTAAGAAAAAAAAAAAAGAGAGAGATTTAACCATGAGCAATGTTTTCACGCGCTCATCATGTCATGGTCACTATTTCCATTCTTGAAATTAAAGAAGAATTAAATAATAGGCCCTGAAATAATAACGTTTTTGTTTGTTTTGGTCCCAATTTCATTTTTCACATTGGGCCTTCCACCGACGGTCGAGTGGGCCCGCTAAGCCTGACTTTATAGTCCATATTTTCCAATCATTACTCTCGACGTACGAATTATTAGTTTTTTTTTTTTTGTAATTTTCCGTAAGACCATCAAAATACTGATACAACTGAATTCTTTTTTGTGCTGCTAGTTTCTTTTTACGTTAACAAAAAAATCTCCTTTACAAGAAAAATAGCTTTATATATAGGGAAAGACGGAAAGTTGTATTGCCGACGATATTTTTGGCCTAGTAACACTTCCAACGGTCATGATTAATTAGGGTGAGGTGAGCCATTAGATCGTAAGAATACCACTATATTTTTAACCTTTTAATTAATTTCCATTATTTTCATTTTTTCTTGCATTAAAAAAAAAAACTTCCAACTTTATACCTTCAAAATAATTTTTACTTTTTTGACAGCTTAAAACCTCCAACTTTATATTCAAGTTTAAAAAAAAAAAATGAAAGTTATGTTTATCACGGATTGATGCGTATATGTTATGGTTTCAAAGATTACGTACCACAATTGACAAAACTAGTTATGAATGACTTACATATTTGATAGTAAAAGTACTTAAAAAAACTTGCAAACACCATTGAAAAAAAAAAGGACTTGCAAGCTATGGGCAAGTGGTTAAGTCATAAGTGATAGTCATTTAATATTACAAACTTAAAATTTGGGATTAAGGACTCTAATAAATTGAATTGACTACATAGCTGTTATTGGGCCTTTTTGGTTGTAGCTGTAGCTTTAGATTTTAGTGATGTAGTATTTTTGCCGTAGAATTTAAAATTTCGGAAAGTTGAAAATTATATGCTTTAAAAAATAAGGTTTTCTACATCCAAAACTTGTTAATGAGACCCATTATCTCTATAAAAAAATCTACAGTTTAATAACATTTATTTATGAAGGAAACGTATACTTTCTAGTTTTCTCAATTTGTAATGTGAAATGCTGACATGGCAATTCGTGAACACAAATTCACAAAAACCTAAAACCCACTCTTGCTTACAAACCCAATCAGTTCTCTGTCCACTCTCCTCCACTCTCCTCCACTCTCTTGGCTCTCTCTTTCTCTCGATAGACACGTAATGAATTTAAAATTTTGAAAAACACAGAAAGAAATTTGTGTAAAAAATATTGGAATACGAACAAACTTTTTGAAATATGGATTCGCTCCTCCTATATTTAAAATAATTGTAGTGCTTTCATACGTACGTTCAAAGACAAAAATGGAGTGTGTAGAACTAGAAGCATTTCTCGGTGATTTTTCCGTCGACGATCTTCTCGACCTCTCTAACGCCGACACTGCTTTCGTACGTGAAGAGTCGTCTTCATCTCAAAGAGAAGAAGGCGAACAAGAACGTGAGAAAGCTAAGAGCTTTTCCGACCACAGTACCCGTCTTTCACCACTGGAGGAACTCTTATCTTTTCACGGCGACGTTCCAGTGAGCCCACTTGCGCACTCTGTTTCAACCTACCCTGTTTTACTCTGTTTTGCTCTGTTTTTGTTCTGTTTTTATCTCATTTATTGTTTTGTTTGTGAAGGTTGGTGATTTGGAGGACCTAGAGTGGTTATCCAACTTCGTGGAGGATTCTTTCTCAGAATCTCATCTTTCCAGTGATTTTCCGGTGACTCCAGTCGCGTCAGTGGAGGTTCAGAGACAGTGCGTTCCGGTTAAACCTAGAAGCAAACGCCGCCGCATCAACGGCCGTATCTGGTCTCTGGAGTCTCCATCTCGGCTGCTATCCACCGCCGCTGCCAAAGAGAAGAAGAGATGGAGACAGAAGGCGGAGGCATCTTGCGGTGGCGAAGTCCAGCAGCAACAGCCGAGGCGGTGCTGCAGCCATTGTGGAGTCCAGGAGACGCCTCAATGGAGAATGGGTCCATTAGGTGCGAAAACATTATGTAATGCTTGTGGGGTCCGGTTTAAGTCGGGTCGGCTTTTACCCGAATATAGACCCGCTTGTAGCCCAACATTCACCACCGAGATTCACTCGAACTCTCACCGGAAAGTGTTGGAGCTGCGACTCATGAAAACGGCGGATCCGGGTCGGGTTTAACCCGTTTTGTTTTTCTATCTTAACATTTTAACAATTTCTTATGCATGGTGTTAATCTTGTAAGCAGAGAATCAGAGAGGGATCCGTAGACTGCTTTCAGATTTATGAACTTAAGCTATAATTAGAGACAATTTTATTTTTATAGAATATGATTAGAAATCATAATCATTAAATCATAATCATTAAAAGTTCTTGTCAAATACAGTCCAACCATAACCCAAATTTTCGTGACCACAACACCAACATAATTAACGTTACGACGAGCCTCTCACACTCTTTTTCATTTAGGCCTTATTAAAAGGGTTTCCTTTTCAAAACAGCTTTAACTGAAGGGAAAGCGATGTTATTTTGAAAAGGCCAGTTAAAGGCAAATTTCAAAACAATAGTATGAGTTTTTGTTAATTCTGTTAACAACTTTTTTTTTTCATTTTTAACGCCGATTTTTTCAAACGTTTAATTTCTTAAGAATGTATTATATAATATTTTTGACTGGTTTAAATAATACAAAATCTGAAGAGAAAAATGTTTTGAAATCATAGGTTAGTCATAACTTAAGAAAATAGCACTTTTGGAATAGAACGTGTAAGGTGCATTAAATATTGTTTCCTGATTATGTGTACTGTGTAGCAATGATATCATTAAATATTTTTGTCGATCCTTATTTAACGGACACAACAAAAAACATGTCACATAAATCCATTTTAAGAAAACAACTTATTTTTTTAATACTTATGTAAACAATTATCTTATTAGTTTTAATCCTAATATCTAGAACTTTATACTATGTTACAATTATCTAGAATTTCTCCATACTAATATATATAGTTATTTGATCATAAAATTATCTAGAAGAGTTCAAGGATACTAATGCAAATCCTTAAATGAAATTAGTAGTGAGATAAATTATTATTTTTCTTCTTCTGATGATATTTATTTGTCGTATATTTAACTTTCCGTTAAATTTGATTAAAACACACCTACTGGGTCTTCACCAAATCTTTTGGTGGGGGAAGTGAAAGAATTGGGAAAATCATTGTAAATAACTCGCCAAATTTGGAAATAAGATCAGCGAGATCAAACAAAATCGGCATTAATATATTTATTATCTAGTTTTTCATTCGAAGCAGAATCTCCCAAGATATTACAAAACAGAAAGAAATCATATATTGTGGTCTTAGGCCATTGAAAAGGAAAAAACGAAGGAATTATTGTGTGTTTGTGTGGTGAAAAAGCATCGGCTTTAAGACATATCACTGCTCTGATTTAATTATGACTTTCCGTTGACTTTTTAGTACAACCGGGACTACCAACAACCGTATCCACCGGGTCCATCACCTCCCCATCCAAATCCAAATCCCCATC